>NW_028243982.1:600000-780412 GCF_964263255.1 Lissotriton vulgaris
TGGCATCTGGTGATTCACTTCTTTGGGGGCCATATTGTTGCTTTTTCTCTTCTCTATCTTGCTCCCAGAAGGCAATGGGGGAAGGTTTCTTACCTTCCTAACATGGCGATCTTCCTATTCTACACTTCAATCCTTTCCCTATCCAATGTGGCGACACCTCTCCTTCCTGTGTTGTCACTTCCTATTCCTGTACGAGACTTAATATTTTTCTGTATGTACGGGATCAGAACATTTCCTTCTTTGCCTTGCAACACTCCTTGTTCCTGGTGGTGTGTCCTCGCTCCTGTTGGTTCCTTGGCTCCTATTTTGGTGTTCCCTTCCTTGTGTTGGTGGTCCTTTTTTCACTTGCACCTTCTGCTTCAGTTTGCCTTCCAGTATTCTCCTTGTTCCTCTTGGGCTCCTGGTCTTCCAGTGTTTACTTTCTACTTGTCTTTTTCTACATACCTGGAGTCTCATCATCATCTGAGGTTTTTTCCCTCTGGAATTTTCCTCTTGAAACACCTTCTGGAGGGCACTGGCTGCTTAGACTTTCATTATAAGCAGCACTGAGGCTATTGGAAGGGGTCGCCCCTAGCTCGGACAAACCAGGCTTACAAGAACCGCAGCCGGGAACCTTCCCAAAGCCTCAAGACTGGTAAGAAAGACCCTAAACCTGCCATTTTCATGGTGGTGAGCACGCCATAAAAAGAGTGGCGCAGAGGCAACTAAGTGGGCCCTAAGAGGGCCCTCTGCTACTTCTAAGCCTGGGGGCTCATGTTGTGCTTCCCTGGATTACACCACCAGTTCCTGCATGGTGTGGCATGAGCACCGTGTAGGAAGATGCAGTTGGCATTCTGACAGCGGTGGTCTGCATGTCACGCTCTTCAATGAGCCTGACAGATCGCCGCCTTAGACTGCCACAGCACCGCCAACCAGGCCAGGATTTAACTCCTAATCTGCACCATGGCTTTGGCGGTCCTATAGCGGAAAGTGGGTTGCATCGCCCACTGTAGGATCAAGTCGCAATAAGGTAATAAAAGTAATACATCTAAATATACAAAAAAAGCAGAAACAACACTATCATTAACTTCGAGAGCTAAATCCTGAACCCTTAAAAAATCCATAAAAAAGGACTTACCTGTTACAATTAACAGCAGCACCTTATCATGACCTGACTCTTGGAAATAGACTAAAAATAACACAAATAGATTGCAAAATAGAAAAGAGTGGTAAAAAAAATGGCCACTAAATGAAACTAGGAAAAAGACTATCGCCCCATAGGAATGAATGAGAAATATTGTAAAAACATTAATTAATTGTTTAAAAAGAATAACAAATGATAAACATGTATAAATATGCCAAATAACGTTATAAAAAATGTGAACATGAAAAGTATAAATTACATATTAGCAAAAAATATGCATAGTTATTTAAAATACACTAATAAAACATATGTCCAAAAAATATGTATGTAAACAGTTACAAAATGTAAAAAAATGTGTTAAACAATGAAACAAAAAATTGAAAATGTACTGATCAATACATAATAATGGAAAAATGTATTATTTACTTAGCTTTATATAATTGTTGCTTTTTACTTGAAGTATATATGAATGTAAAAATATACAATAAATAACATTGAAAACATGCATAAAAACAGAAAAATGTGTGATATGTCTTCATTCACAAACAAATGTAATTCATAATATTATTGGCTACAAGCATAGAACTATTTTTTTATATCGGTAATCACCAATAATAAAAATAAAATAAAAAAAGCCTTTCTACTCCACACATATAAAAGTAAAATAAGTATTTTTTCAATAAAATTAAATTATTGCAATCCAACATTAATTATTAAACAAATTAAACAAGTGACATTTACTATTCCCACTCCAATCTAACAATATTGGTGGACGATGTTGGTTACTAAAGGGGTGACATTTACTGTTCCAATGCCAATCTAAACCAATTTGGGGAAGGTGTTGGACTCTAAAGGGATGACATTTACTATTCTCATTCCAATCTAAGCCAATTTGAGGAAGGTGTTGGATGCTAAAAAGACAATATCCGCTGCACAACAAAACATTGTACACAAGGTAGTACAAACTAAAAATTTTACATTCACAATCAGAACTCCATAATCATGCATATTTATAAAATTCAGGAATATGCTATCTAAAATTTCACTAATCTAAACTAGCGGTGGGCAGAAAAGTGCGCTCGCTGGTGGAATTCACTGAGTTATTATGACTCCAACTCCGCTTGCAGCATGGAGTTCGGCAAAACTCCACCTACCACTGGCGGCGCGGAGTTTACCAGCGAGCTCTGTGAGCACATTTGTCTTATTTTCGTAAATCTGGCCCATTCCAGGAATTATGCTGCTTTCGCTTCACTTCTAACACTGATTAGACATTGCTGGCTTGTAAATGGAGGCAGCAATGCAGGGATCAAAGGAAAGCTCCGACTCCCATAGAATTTCCCCAACACCCATGCGAAGCATGCCTTAAATTTAAATACACTAGTTTTAAAAAGCCAGCTTAAGCTCCTTTGTCTCGTGGTGGCACCTGGCTCTCTTCTCTATGCACTTACTGAGAACTGTCACAGAGAAGTGACTCCAATGCCCAAATCTCAGCTAAATAGCAGGGTGTATGCTTGCTGGAAAATGACGTAGCCACTCAGATGTGATCGATGTACAAAACCAGCAGGTAACAGCGTCATTACTCACCATGCTGGGCCGGTGACATCACATCCTGTGGCAGTGCTGGGGCTAAGGGAGCTGCCGGTGCTCATACAAAGGGGCAGTGAAAGGGGCACAATCTCTGTATTATAGCAAGAACAACATCAGCGGCCTTAGAAGCAGTAGGCTACCACCTCGCACCCGGTGCTGTGGGAGGATATCCTCCACAATTAGAGGCCCGAATGCCCGGGTGAACACAGGCTATCACTGACCGACTCAACTTTACTGGATAGTTTTTTCTGAATGACTTGCAGTAGGTGAGACACCAGACACAGACTGACTATCGGATCCAAACCACAAGGCCCCCGCCAGCAGCTGATGACTGATCAGATGGGCAGTGTTTACACACAGTGAATACTGAGGCACGTTCAACTCCACTGCGAATTAGCACTTTGGAATTCTGTGAAGTGCGCTAGGTTTGGCTGAGTTGACCACAATCTTGGCATCCTGGGCTGCCTTACACATCAGGAGTCCTTCCCTATAGCTCGCGATCCCCATAAAATATGTTCAGCCATGGGATTGGCTCCCTAATGAGCTGGAAACACTTAAATTACAGACAAATGTCATCTGTACAAAGATGAATAGCGGACCCCAAAAAGATTCGGAGGATCCAGTGAGTAGCGGGCAGGTGCTCATTTTAACTATGTGCAGACTTGAGGAGTTTTTTTTTTATACAATAGAGCGATAGGCTTGTGGAGAGAATTTAGTGGTGCGCCAATTATGGGTGGACACTGGCCGAGCAAAACTCTCACAGAATTTGACAGAGTTTCCCTTAAACTCCGTGGAATACCACAGAGTGAAACTCTGCCATCTCCGCCGAGGCCTAACCTAAACTACAAACATTTATATACATATTTAAATGTCATTATATGAAATTATTATATTAATGCACATCAAAAAAGTATATATTATATTAATATATTGTTGAAAACAATCATACATTTCAAAAATTTAAATACATTTTATTATTTCAGAATTTTTTGAATTAAGATTACTATTTAGAACTTAAATTGTTTTACATGTTTATCCAATTTGAAATATTAAAAAAAAATGAAATACAATGTTACATTTTACCCTGAACTTTTTCTAAATATTTTACTTTCTTATAAAATATATATGTTTTTAAATTTTTCAGGATGTATTTCTTTTTAAATTATTTAATAACAAAATATATTTTAAGTAACATCACATTAAAATATATTTAAAATATTAATATAACAAAATAAAATTAATGATTCAAAATGATAATTTTGCATATCTTTAGAATTATTTACTTAAAATGTAAATGTAAACCATACATTTGAAAAAAGTCTCCTAACCCTTATCCCCTTAAAAAAATAATACCCTGCTATTAAAAAAATTACTCAATAATTTATTATATGCATTAATAAACAAAAAAACGAATTACAACAAATTCATAACTAGAAAAGGATCTAACTAAAAACACTTTAAAAAAATACACATATACAATCAAACACCCCAAAATAAATTACATACTAATAAAACCTTATGAATGATGTCTCATACAACAATCATTTGTACATCAAGGTTTTGTATAACTATACGAAATGCAACACTAAAAAACTATAATTTTACATTTGAAGTTCATGTCACCAATATTTTTGATATCCTGGATCACAATATTTTATTTCTCATATTTTGTCCAAACACCCAGAGTATGTAAGAGTGCTGAGTGGCTGGTATGCAGTGGTTTCTAAAGTTTAGAAAGCACTGAATATCAATTGGTGCCGAGTATGCAAGGGTAGTCAGTCGCATGCAATGGGTTGTACAGTTTAGAAACCAATGCATAATTAAATTCTTCTGGAGGACCAGTGAAATTTGAATGAATCATTAATTCTGCATTAGACAAGTAATGTGGGATTACCAAAATTACTCTGATTCCGCCAGCAGAATTGAAACCTCTGCCTGGCCCTAGTTATAAGACTAGCCATGATGGAACATGGGTTGGATACAAGGATCAGGTTTATCATAGTCGAAGAGTTATCTTCTGACTTAGAAACCTTTATAGATGAAAAATCATTGTTGATGAGTCATTGGTGGGGGCAAGCTGCAAGCTTGATCTGGCTTGATGTTGATGGGTTGCTGAAGAGCTCTGTCACAATGGAATCGCTGAGGAAGGCAGGAAAGCTGCGAGCAGGAGAAGTCCAAAGTCTTTGCTCAGGGAGGCCTCAATATTGATTGGATGCTATTTGGCGTCGGGCCTAGAGAAGCCCCCTACATTTGGACTTAGAAGCTTTTATGGAAGGTGGATTTCCTTCAGTGGCAAACCAACAAGCTTAGGCCACCAGCGATTCAACGTGATGGCTACAGTTTTGACAATGATCCCCGGTCTCTGTTGTTTCTCTAGGCAGAAAGTTGGTATAATCAATTCTAAGGCCCGGCTTCTGCAGCTTGGCCAGGAAGAAAACATTTTAACACCAGTCGAGGCCTCAGAAACAGTTCTTGAGGGTCAGGAATCACTCCAGCAGAAGATACTAACATGGTCCACGGTAGATACAGTTTAAACTGGTTATCTGGGCTCTTTCAAAAAGTAGACTTCTTGCAGATTTTGTATCTTGGTAACTTAACAGGAGGTCAGGTTACTGATCCCTGGAGTTCACTTCCTTGTCCTGAGTACAAGCAGGAGCAGGTACTGCCCTTAGGTTTCTCATCACTGGTTACAACAGCAGGTGCAATCCCTCTTTAGTTTTCCATAGATCTCCTGCTCTGATGGAGGTGCTCTAGGGCGCTCCCAATTATGCCTGGCACTAATCTGTGGGTCGGATGACCGTCCTGATCTGATCAGAAGCGGTCGCTCCTCACGCTGCTTCCAGCTCCCTGCTGATTGGTATCGTAGCGCCAGACTGCAAAATTAATACCTGCTTGCTCGCATTGCTCACGAAATTAGTAGTGCCTGACTGCTCATTATATTTGTATAATAGCACTATACTGCGAAAGTGCGCTTTCAATATCATTGTACTGTGCTGTGCTGCCTTTGCCTAATTATATGTCTTGTGCCTGATTGTGCCGGTGCCATTGCCAATTTGTTCGCGTTTTAAAGTTTGTGCCCCAATCCTCTTTCGCTTTTGGCTCGCAGCCATCCATTTTGTTGTTTGTTGTTGTGCCTCCCTGCCCGGCTTTCCACCCCGCCCCGCCTCCCAGCTGCTCCTCCCTCCCACTGATACTGCAGGCTCCGCTCTCCCGTGGTAGCGCTGTGACCGTCCTGATCTGATCAGAAGCGGTCGCTCCTCACGCTGCTCCCAGCTCCCAGCTCCCTGCTGATTGGTATTGTAGCGCCAGACTGCCAAATTAATACCTGCTAGCTCGCATTGCTCACGAAATTAGTAGTGCCTGACTGCTCATTATATTTGTATAATAGCGCTATACTGCGAAAGTGCGCTTTCAATATCATTGTACTGTGCTGTGCTGCCTTTGCCTAATTATATGTCTTGTGCCTGATTGTGCCGGTGCCATTGCCAATTTGTTCGCGTTTTAAAGTTTGTGCCCCAATCCTCTTTCGCTTTTGGCTCGCAGCCATCCATTTTGTTGTTTGTTGTTGTGCCTCCCTGCCCGGCTCTCCACCCCGCCCCCGCCTATCAGCTGCTCCTCCCTTGCCCCTCCACCATCCACATATGACAGATGCCTTTGCCTGCAGCGTTCACGCGCAGCAGTCGAGCCCCATGCGCGCCGAAGGTGCACCAAAGGTAAGCCCTTCTACGCCCGGCCGCGCCTGGACCGTGCCCAGCGCCAGGCCCCCTGGTCCTCGCAAAACCCACTCCACCCGCATAACATACAACGCCGCAACCCTCTCAGCCCTTAACCCCGGCCGCACACCACAATGCTACCAAGCTGCCCCAGGACACACTTATGGACCTTTCTCCAGCCACTCCTGCAAATTCGACTGCATCAGGACCCACACCAAATCCTCTAACTCCAGACATAATTCTGACTCTAACCACCTGAAGTGCATCCTGTTGAACACCCGCTCGGTCCACAGACACTCCATTGAACTCTGGAGCCTACTCAACACTACTTTACCGGACGTCGCCTTCCTTACAGAAACCTGGATGAACGCCTCATCAGCACCCGACATCGCCATAGCCATCCCGGACGGCTACAAGATCATCCGAAAGGACCGCATCAACCAAACAGGAGGAGGCATCGCCATCGTCCATAAGAACACCATCCGCATCACAACCAGCTCCGACGATAACCTCGCTAATGCCGAACACCTTCACTTCCAGATCCACACCAACCCCAAGACCACACTCAGAGGCACCCTCATCTACAGACCACCAGGACCCCGCACACAATTCAGTGAAGACATCACTGACTTCATCAGCCCACATGCCCTCACCTCCGAGAACTACATTCTACTGGGAGACCTCAACTTCCATTTAGAAAAGAAAAACGACAGCAACACCACCTCCCTTCTGGACAACCTGGACAATCTCGGACTCAAAAGACTTGTTGACAACCCCACCCACCTTGCCGGACACACGCTCGACCCTATCTTCACCTCCAGCAAGCACATCTCCTTCGACCACACCACAGCCCTCTATTGAACGGACCACAGCTGCGTTCACTTCAGCTACAAAAAGACCACGACCCACAACCCCCCACATCCTATTCCTCGAAGAAATGGGAACAAAATCACCACCGACCAGCTCTTCACTTTGCTCCACCAAAACCCCCCTGCCATATCATCGGACCCAAACCAAGCAGCCACCAACCTCACACAATGGATCACCCACAGCGCCGAGGAACTAGCACCCTTGAAGAACCATCTTTTCAAGCAAAGTAGCAAAAAAGCCCCCTGGTTCAACGATGACCTTAAGAAATCCAAGAAGCTCTGTCGTACTCTCATGAAAGCCTGGAGAAAAAACCCAACCACTGACAACCTGGCCACCTTCAAGAACGCCACCCACAAACACCACCAACTGATCCGATCCACCAAGAAATCGGCATTCAAGGATCGACTTGACAACAATGCCCAAAACAGCAAGGAACTATTCAACATCGTCAAAGAATTTACCAACCCCACCGCTGGCACCAACGACATCACTCCCTCCCACGACCTCTGCGACTCTCTATCCTCATTCTTCTACAACAAAATCGCAGACATACATAACAGCTTTGAAAACCAGTCCGAACACCAGCCCACTCCACCCACCTCCGAACCAAAACTACACTATAACAACCTTTGCGCCTGGAACCCAATCACCACCGAAGACACCATCCGCCTAATGAACTCCATCCACTCAGGATCACCAACCGACCCATGTCCCCACCACATTTTCAACAAAGCAGACTCCATCATCGCACCCCATCTCCGCGATGTCATCAACTGTTCCTTCAACTCCGCTACCTTCCCGGAAAGCTGGAAACATGCCGAAATCAGCGCCCTTCTGAAGAAACCCACAGCAGATTCCACTGAACTTAAGAACTACTGCCCCATCTCGCTCCTCCCATTCCCTGCCAAAGTCATTGAGAAAGCCGTCAATAATCAGCTCGCCGCCTTCCTTGAATCCAACAAATCCCTTGACCCCTCACAGTCCGGCTTCCGAGCCAAACACAGCACCGAAACCGCGCTCATCGCAGCAACAGACGACATTCAAACACTACTGGACAACGGAGAAACAGTTGCCCTCATCCTACTCGACCTCTCCGCAGCCTTCGACACAGTCTGTCATAGCATCATCATACAACGCCTCAGCAACATTGGAATACAAGGGAAAGCATTGGACTGGATCATCTCGTTCCTCGCTGGAAGAACCCAAAGAGTCCACCTCCCCCTTTTTTGATCAGAGGCCACTGAAGTCATCTGCGGCGTACCACAAGGATCATCACTCAGTCCCACCCTCTTCAACGTATACATGAGTCCCCTCGCATCCATTGCAAGCCAACACAACCTCAACATTATCTCCTACGCAGATGACACTCAGCTGATCCTATCCCTCACCAAAGACCCAAACACCACCAAAACCAACCTACACGAAGGGATGAAAGACGTAGCCGAGTGGATGAAGAACAGCCGTCTAAAACTAAACTCGGACAAAACGGAAGTCCTCATCTTAGGATCATCCCCCTCTGCCTGGGACGAATCTTGGTGGCCACCGGCCCTGGGAACCGCACCCAGACCTACGGATCACGCACGTAACCTTGGCTTCATCCTGGACTCCTCCCTCTCGATGACCAGACAAGCCAACGCCGTCTCATCATCTTGCTTCAACATCCTCCGCATGCTCAAAAAAATCTGCAGTTGGATCCCCACCGAAACAAGAAAGACTGTCACCCACGCACTGGTCACCAGCCGACTGGATTACGGAAACACCCTCTACGCCGGAACCACAGCCAAACTACAGAAAAAACTCCAACGAACCCAAAACGCATCAGCCAGATTCATATTGGACATCCCTCGGCAAGCTCACATTTCTGGCCACCTAAAAGACCTCCATTGGCTCCCCGCCAACAAGAGAATATTGTTCCGCCTCCTCACCCACACACACAAAGCCCTCTATGACCAAGGACCCGAATGCCTCAACACGCGACTGTCCTTCTACACCCCCTCCCACCAACTACGATTGTCCAATCAAGCCCTCGCCGCTATTCCGCGCATCCATAAATCCACCATGGGGGTAAGATCCTTCTCCTACTTAGCGGCCAAAACCTGGAATTTTCTCCCCACCCACCTCCGCCTTACACAGAACCACCTCGCCTTCAGGAAGCAACTAAAAACTTGGATATTCGATAAGTAAAGCACCCCCTCCCTCAAGCGCCTTGAGACCCTCTGGGTGAGTAGTGCGCTATACAAATCTCTGAACTTGAACTTGAACTTCCCACTCCCTTCCCTAAATGGGAAAAAGTTCCCTACGGTTACCCTACTTATTTCTACAGCAGTTTCACTGTTGCCCCTCTCTACCTATGCCAAGATGGCAGTACCTTTCTTCCCCTGTGCAGAGCTCCTACCCTTGCTGTGTGGCCAGGGAAATGACCAAACCCCCCTCTGTGGTCACTCAAAACTGGTTCTGGGAGAAGCTCCTCTCCCATTGTGATTGGTGCTTAGTTGGTTTGAAGGACAACAGAGGAGGCAGGTCCAGATGTGGGCTACAACTTCCTGTGACAGGACAAATCCCTTTGAAGTTAATTAAGTTCCTGGTCAAGGCCCAGATGGTCTTGCTGTCAGAGGAAGAGAACAGTTTCCCTCTCCCAAGCTCTTTGGATGAGCTGTGGGAGTGACTTCACACTTAATCACTAAGGGGCTATTCATCTTTTGGGTGGCAGGTGGAAGCTTGGCCAAATGGACTTCTAGAGACTTACAACAGGGTTAGAGAAATGAACTAAGTCCAACTGCCAACTACACCACATCACATGACCTAGGACAGGCTGCCACACAAAAAAGCAGCAGGAAAATGGCAATTTTCTAAAAATGATTTCCCCAAAAATTTTAATTAAAACCCGGCCTAACCATTAAAGAGAATTTTTAATTAAAATTTCTCAGACACCAACCATGAAATGCTTATCTTTTTCCAATAAAAAATCAGTACTTAAATGTTATAAGATGCCCCAATGTTATACATGGGAGAGGTAGGCCTCACAGTGGTGAAAAATGAATTTAGGAGTTTTTTACTAGCAGGATATACAACATTTGAGCGTTCCAGCATGTTGGAATGTGTAAAGTACTTATGCAGTACCAAAAGAGCAATAACATTCAGACATGAAGAAATACAAATCCCAAACTGAATAAGAAAAATAGATAAAAATACCAACACACCAAAAATTTGATAACAGGAGATATTATTTGTTAAGTTGAAATAGCATCAAAAAAGAACAAAATGGCAATGGTAGTCTGTGGAAATGAGAGACCGGGATCTAGAAATGATTTGAGATTGGCCAGAGCAAAGCCTTGGTCAGCTACAAAAAGTGGATTGGTCCCGGTAAAAATTCTGAAAGTTAAGGTAAAATGTTTAAAACTTTGAAACAAATTCTAGGTATCAATTCCGAATGGAAATATGGCACTTTTTTGAAGAAAAGTGTTGAAATATCTTCTAAGTTTCTCCACTTAAAGGGACTTTGTCACTTCTTGCAAAGAAAAATTCTCCCTGAATGAGCTGCCAAACTTTTACACACTGCCATTGATCCAAAGGCCAGAAAGGGAGTTAGTCATTTCTTTGGAAGTGAGAGGAGCCTTTACCATGATAAATCTGAAATTCAGTCTACTGCCATGGAACTGACAGTCCAAACCTTTTTCAGGGGGCCCTGCTGAAGTTCCGGAGCCCTAGAGGAAAGGTTTTGTCAAGTTTTCCCAAATTTGTATCTGGTGCTCAAACAATGACAGGAGTATATTGCTAAGGCCTCCAGGTCCTGGGGGGAGGTACCTAGGGCCCCATTAGGATGGCGGGCGGCCCAGCGGGGGCAATCCGCCCGCCATCTCTGTAGAAAAGACCACCCCGCCATATTATTATGGCTGGGTGGTCCGCAGAGGACGGAAAGACCGTTCGCCACTTTTCCACCCGGTCGACATGTCGACCGGGCGGAAAAGGGTTCAATATGGTGGCGGTGTCTTTTAGACACTGCCAGCCATATTACAATGTGCCTTTGTGAATGCCTTTCTGTGGCGGAATTGCCGCCACGGAAAGGCATGAGGAGTCTGCTTGGGGGGCCCGTTGCGGGCCCACATGGACTCCAGGGGGGTGGAGGGTGCACATGGGCCTTTCAAAGAACAACGTGGCAGGCACTGTGCGGTGCCTGTCACGCACAACATGTATTTTAGCATTGCGGCGGCTGGTGCTTTCAGCAATGCCCGCCACATTGTTAAAAATACGGGATGCGCCCGCCACTGTGGGGGGCGTCTCTTTATTGGCCCCACGGGACCCCAGCCCTTATGACGGGTGGTCCCTTTTAAAGTGAGGATGGCAGGCGGACAAAGTCCGTCCGCCATCCTAATGAAGCACTTAGTGTCTATCAGGGTAATCAGGAGACCAACAGCAAAATCGAGTCTAGGTCCCACTGCTACTGGTCAGGTAGGTACTTCAGGAAAAAGGGCTCTTGTACCTTGTTTTGTAACTAGCAACAGAGGAGGTCACCCAACTGACCCTTTCGAGTGTATTTCTTTGCCCTGGGTACAGGGAAGAGCAGGACCACTCCTTCCGGGCTTCTCCCAGGTCACAGATATCAAATCATATCCTCTTCTGATCTACTACAGGTCCAGAAGTTCTTTGGAGGATGGTGCCTTGGGGTGTCATATAAGCCTAGCACCAACTAGTGGGTAGGATTGACTCCTGGACAGTTCCTAACTAATTGGATAAAGTTTCTGGGGGAAGCCCTACCCACTTTTATCAGCATTTCCTGTTTGTCATGCTTTAAACAATCACACAGTGCCCCTCAATCTCAAAATCCAAGATGGGGCAACCCTTCTCCCTTTGAGGTAGTCCCTCTTCTGTGGTTACTCGAAACTGGTTCTGGGGGAAGCTTTCCTCTCATTGAGTTTGGTGCCAGCCTGATTATGGGAAACAAACAAGATGATGGACGGGTGTGCTGAAACTTATCAGCCACTCACACCCAGTCACAGATCTGGGTTTAATCCATCGTTCTTTTGCTCACTATGCCTACCTGGTTTTGGAATCAGCCATATGCAAATCAGTCTAGAGCCTGTTCCTCATGGGAACAGTCCAGCCTGAACTGCCAGGCAAGGTCCTCCCTGGACTCGTAACAAGCATCCTAGGACCGATATGGGGTTTCACCCCTCATCAGCCAGGATAGCTTGAATGGAGTGGACAGTGAGCAAGGGACCCATGTCTGGGCTTACCCATGGCCACTTAGGGCGACCATAGCAAACACAACAAGATGATTGACAGAGTGCTGAAATTTACTAGCCACTCACCCCCAGTCACAGATCTGGGTTTAATCTGACCGTAGGGGCAAATGCTGTGGCATTTCCAGGTGCTAACTAACATTTAACTGTGGCAGGGAAGACCCCTTAGAAGAAAATTAGGTGTAATGGCGCACCCTAACGTGTGTTCCTGTCAGTGGAGGTGGAAGAAAACACCTCTCTACTCCCAAGTCATTGTTTTTGCTCTGCATGCACACCTCTTTCACGCCTCATCCAGTCCATGTACAGACTGGGCATTGGCAGAAAAGCTGGTGCATTAGCCTCCAGCAGAACCAGGCAGGGTAAAGGTAACTTTTTAAAAGCTACATTTCCAATTTATTTAAGAAAAATCAAACTTCACAGTTAGATTGTATTTTTATTAAATATAAAAAAGAGTCTTTTAATAGAGTCTGTAGCTGTACAGGTCAATAGTTATAGATTAAAGTGCAAATTCCATTTATTTATTTATAAAAACATTTGTAAAGCGCGAAACGAAGGCCCGTGGGCATCTCGGAGCTAAGTAACTGCAATGTTTAACCAACAAGGGGACTGGGAGTTCATTGATTAAAAAGCCAGGTTTTAAGGTTTTTGCGGAAAGACCAAAGGGACGTGCTGGTCTTGATCGAATGAGGCAATGTGTTCCATAGTTTTGGAGCGGCCACAAGGAATCTTCTGTCACCCCAGTTGACAGATTTAGTTCGGGGGATCAC
This sequence comes from Lissotriton vulgaris, assembly GCF_964263255.1. Taxonomy (NCBI): domain Eukaryota; kingdom Metazoa; phylum Chordata; class Amphibia; order Caudata; family Salamandridae; genus Lissotriton; species Lissotriton vulgaris. The sequence continues at coordinate 613,301 of NW_028243982.1, forward strand.
CAGTTCCAAGGAACTGGAGGAGCGCAGTGTTCTAGGCGGGCAGTAGGGGGTTAGGTTCTGAGTAAAGAACACTGGTCCGGCATTGTGTAAAGCCTTGTATACCAAGCACAGGGATTTGAACTTAATCCTCTTCCTCACCGGGAGCCAATGAAGTTGTCTTATGGTGGGTGAAACCGGTTGGAATTTGGGAATTCGCCCTAGGAGCCTGGCGGCCGCATTCTGTATAGATTGCATTTTCATTAACACTCTCTCCTGGGCCCCTAGAAACAGAGCGTTACAATAGTCTAGGGTGGAGAGCACCAGGGAGCTTACCAACGTTTTTGCTGTGTTTTCAGGTAGAAAAGGCAGAACTTTTTTAATGAGCCTTAGTTTATGAAAGGCTGAGGAGGATATCTGGTTGGCATGTGGTAGGAAGTTCAGACGGTTGTCGAACATGACTCCCAGGTTCCTCACCTTGTCAACCGGGTCTGGGGGCTGGCCCATGGGTGACGGCCACCAAAGGAGGGACCACTCCGGGGAGAGATTGCCAAAAATTACAACCTCCGATTTGTCGGAGTTTAGCTTCAGACAATTGTGTGACATCCAGTTCCCGATTGCCGACATGCCCTGGTTGAACAAGTTGGCTTTCTGAAGCCCGTCATTTTTGACGGCAAGGACCAGTTGAGTGTCATCAGCGTATGAAGTCATCCATTGACTATTCTGGTGTGCTGGTTACAGCCTGACTAGTGACAATGTCGTTTTCGCTCTTATCAATGCTGTAACATGCCATTTATAATGCCACAAATGTTGCACTCTTAAATGCTACGAACCCTACCTTGTGGGCAGCAAGGCACGCTTTGGGATGATATTTAAAAACAGGTTTTTCTACATGTCAAAGGGGTGATTTGGACAGGACTTTGCAGAAGAGTTCAAGCTGCTGCAGTCAGACAATGCAGAGCAGGGTTGTAGCCATATTTTCAAAGCCACTGCAGGGGGTGGCACAATAGTTGCTGCAGTCCACAAACTACATTTAGCTTTCTGTCCCAGAGATGTATTTCTGCACCTTGTACTAAGGCCCTATAGAAAAGTTAATTGTGCCAATCAAGGTTAAGTCAGTTTTGACATGTTTAAAGGGCACACGCAGGCACTTTACTCCTGTTTAGCAGGTGAAAGATGCACAGAGGTATAATGTCAGCAAAACAGATAGGGAAAAATTGAGGTGAGCATCGTGGACAAGATAGTAATTTTTTACAGAAGAGAGTCGAAATTAGTCTAGATGTTGATGGTTTAGACATTAAATATTGATTAGAAAAGGGCATTCTGTCTGTCTGTTTTGAGTTTCAGAGTTTGAGAATTATTTTACATGATTTTAAGTGATGCATAGTACTATCTAATATTTACATCTGTTCCCCTAAACCCTTTAAGTAAATAAACATTTTATGGGCAATTTACAGTATAAGCATTTTAGTTACATTTTCATTAACTAATGGACAACGTTTGTGATTTATTAAAATGTATCTGATTAGAATTCCTGCATTATTGACCTTTATAGTACTTGCTCAAAACAAATATCCTTCTGCAGTATAGCGGGTGGGCACTGGGCAGTACTTTTAGGTCTGGCATTGGAACTGCTTTAGCTGTCTCACCACTCTATTTGGGCTTTTTTGTAAAAAAAGTCATATATAATTTACATATAGCGTGGTTTTTGCCCTGCAGCCTTCTTCCATTTTTGTCATTTACATTTTGTTTCCTCCCACCACAGCATACAGTTCTCTTTCCCAGTGGCTAATTTCACTTTACAGTGACTGTACTAAGCCTGTGCATATTGTTCTAATGCATGTAAAAATAGTTCCTTTCTCGTCAGTGAAAAAGGTGGTTAAAAGTTTGTTTTTTATTTTGTTTTTCTAGTGACTTTAAACGCAATTAATTTATTTTGTCTAAAATGTTTATGCCCAGTTAGATGGATATTTATTTTACATCTCTTTTGTAAAGTTGTCAATAATAAGTCTTTAAGTAACATTGTAATCATGAAGCTGCCTGGAATGTAAATACTGAGTAGTTAGTGGTTTATTCTTTCCTCCTTCACTACTACTGCCAGGTGAATGTACGACTAGTGGTCACTGTCCAAGAGTTCAAACAAAAGGTCACGGAATGAATCATGCTTAATCTTGCTCACAATTTGCCAAAAAGAAATATACTTTAATGTTCATGCACACCTTTTAAAAATGAGATATTGCCATCACATGCTGTTTCAATGCTATTACAGAAACGGAAGCACCTTCCTACAACCACATAGGCAACTAAGGCCTTACTTTACAACCAGTTTAAACGTGATCTAACATTTAAAAGACTTCAAGTACTTTGTTAACTATTTATGTGTTCAAATGTTATTTAGATCCAAATTATGTTTATGACTTTCTTGGTCGCGGTACAAAATGAAGATTAATAAAAACCTATTCAATAAAAGGGGGAACAGTGCAGTTCAGCAATCACATATGTAATGCAGGCTAGAAAGCATGCAGTGTGAAATGAGAGAGAGGGGCTGATTTACAAAGATAGCACACTTTTGAGTAAGTTTACTATTTTGAGGTATTTACAAACAGCACTTTAGTAGTAACTAGCACTTTTGTAGTAACTTACACTTTTGTAGTACACCCAGCACTACACTTAGCCTACCACTGGTACTGCAACACTGCAAGTGCAAGGTACTAGAAAAGTGCGGTTTGTAAAGAGCACTTTGTAGTACGATTTATTGTACTGCTGCAGTAACACGAAGTACAGTTCGTAAATCAGGTCCACGTGTCCATGTGAGATAAGAGACAGGAAAAGCAGCTGAAGTCTAACCACCATGCTTGAGGGACATTATCCGGGTACTACCACGAAACAGAAACCAATGCAATGAAAGGCTTCCTGATTCGAACAAAAGCCCAATGCGATTCCATCTAACAGAGCACTTTCGCATTACACAAACGCAGGAAACCCACAACAATGAGAGGCAGCTTTAAATACAACATCCTCAACCCAAAAGCTTGGATATTGTAAAGAAGAGGGAAGAGAGGTAGTCTAGAGGTCAAATGGCAAAATGCACACAAAGTTTTGGAGCATTTTGCTGCTTACATAGTTAGGAATATAACAATTAGAATTTTTTTTCATATTTAGTTCAATCATTTTTCTTATTTTTAATGGGTTAGCACTATTATGCACCTTGAATTCCTATGTAAACACAGCAAAACATAGGCACATTTGTTTTTCCTGGTGCTCCTCTCTTCGGGTAATATGAATTACAGAAAACCTTGTTTGTTCGATTCCATGATACCCAAGCAGCCAAAAGTATTTACTGCATCTTTCCAGCAGTGCATTCTTTAAGTTGTCTCGCCCCAGGTTGCAATACTTGCTTTGGCATTTTATGAAACTGTGCCTTAAAATTGAACACATACATAATGTATGTTAACGTAAGTATGTATGATTGCCTAGTTTAATGAAGAAACGAAAATCGTAATTTGAACATAAAATGCACAGTTTGCTGTTTTGTACTGCCCTAAGCATGTGCCCCCTACCAATCGCACCCTGGTTTCCGTAACCCATTTTTACGTACTCAGCGCAAAAATAGTGTTACGTACTCAACATGTCATCTTCGAGACGCTCCCACTATAACAAAACGTTCCGTATAAAATCCCCGGCTGCTGTGTCGATCTACGTTTGACCTATATCAAACTGACAAAATACAAGTGAAAAAAATGCGTGGAGAGGAATAGACTTCCACATAACATGAATGCATTAAATATGGAAAAAAGTTAACCTCTTTAGTAACATTCTTTTTGAAGTGTAAAAACTTGAGTGGAATAGTAGATGGAAACCGTGCTGGTTATATTGTTTGTATCTGTGTGTGATTCGTAAAATTAGAACTGCAATATCAGTCTCCAAATGAATCCAACTAGTCGACCAATCATGCCCAGTTTAGGCGTCTGAACGCAGGGGCGGCTCTAGGCTCATGGCGTCCCTGGGCAGGAGCGTAGGTAGGGGGCCCCAGGAGAGGGGGTTCGGGCGGGGCGGAACGCGGAGGCCAGTGAAGAGGGGAGGGTCAGTGTGTTGGAAATGAAACAGAGCCGGAGGTCACCAAATCCCTGTCAGGGGCCGCCACGCAAATATGTATCCATCCTCAGAGGATTATTATATTAAGGATATATATTGGCGGGGATGGCCCCTGGGGTTTGGTGGCCCTGTGCAGGTGCACAGCTTGCACATGCCTAAGGCCGGCCCTGCTGAACGCTTACTGGGAAGCCTGCGTTGATGATCCATACGGGATAGTGCTGTAAGGTTGACAACTAAAGGCCAGATTTACGAACAGGGCCGGACTGGGAACCAAAACTGGCCCCGGCAAAGTGTTCGGCTTCCCCCCCCCGCCTCCCCCCTTGGGGGTTGGGGTGCCGCCAAGCTCTCTGCCAGGGCTGGTTTTCGGCCGACCTTGCTGCAAAATCGGCGTTGTAACAAAATCGGCCGAAAACCGGCCCTGGCAGAGAGCTTGGCGGTACCCCCAACCCCCGAGAGGGGGCCAGCCGAACACTTTGCCAGGGCCGGTTTTGGTTCCCAGTCCGGCCCTGCCCCCAGGGGCCCAAAACCGGACCCCACCCGTGCGGCACACCGGGGGATTGCCCGGTGCCCGCTACGGCCAGTCCGGGCCTATTTACCAACTTTTCTTGCAGCGCAGTGCAGCAATGCAACTTGCTGTGCTGCGTTGTGTCAAAGGCGGGAGCAAAAATGTGCCATATCTGATAAGACACGGTGCATTTCTTGCTCTCTCAGAGTGCTGGCGCTCTTCAGGCAGCCTTGTGTCTATGCAGGTACCCAGCATCACGGTGCAAGTGTGCCTGATTTACAAGGAGAATTGTTGTTGTGCAGGAAGGGATACCTGCCTGCACAAAAGCAAACCCTAGAGACATTTTCCTCTTTCTATGTATGATATGCCAGTCTCCATATTTACAAAGCAGAGTTACACCCCTTTTGTGGCTTAACACACCCTTGTAAATAAGACCCCTTTAGGCGCATCACTTAGTGTGAAGGGGCCACGTAATGGGTGTTGCTGTTGGCGTTCCATTGCTTTTGACACTGCCCCAAATTTACAAGGAGGTGTATATCTGAGGCCGAGCCAAAAACTAATGCCATGCAAGAGCAGGCTTTAGAATTGCGAAATGAGGCGAAATACTGTTTTCTCCTTGTTTCTCCCTTTTCTATGTGTTCTACATTCTGCAGTACACAAAGACAGAGCAAAATGCCATTAATAATTGTTTATGTGCAGGAAGGTGTCCCTTCCTGCACATAAACAATCATTAAATAATGAGTTGCTACTTCTATGTGTGCTGCAGCCATTATTGATTGTTTATGTGCAGGAAGGGACACCTGTCTGCACATAAGCAATCATTCTCTTGCATTGTGGTGGAAGGGTGCCTGCGTTGGCACTGGGCAGTTAATTTTAGTGCCTGTGCTGGGAAAAACACAGGGGTGCATGGTGTACAGCACATTCCTGAGTCTTGAAAATGACGGAGCATGGCGCTGCCAAATCTGTCCCAGCTCTGCGTGCCAACATTTTCTCGTACATATGCCCCTTTGTCCCAATTTTCTTAATATTGTTTTGCAGGTTTATATAGTGCAAATGCTGCAAAAAGTCATTAGAGAGCTTTACATTAGCACCGGATTACACCATACTTTTTGTGGGCCCAGGGAGATGAAGTGATTTGTTCAGAATCAAAGGATATTGCACTAAGGCTGGGACTCAAATCTGATTCACAAGTTCCAAGTTCAGCTGCTCTGGCTGTTGGCCCACAGCTCCTCCACCAAAATTGTTGACTTGCTGGGTCCTGGCTGTGTGTCTTTGGCCTGGTCACCATTGGGGTACTGTCTTCCCTATGTGTATTGGGATCATTTTTTTTCCCGTTCCCCACCCTTGGCCTTTTCCCAAAGAAGGGTGTTTATTTTATTGAAAGAGCATCTCCATGTAGGGTATGCCAGTATCATGTAGGGGGGAGGTGATAATGCCAGAAATTAACCTTTGTATTGACCACAATCTTTTGGTGTGGATTCATCACCACTACTCCACTCATTCCAGTTGAAAGATCAATTGTATGGGGTCTTTCTTTGGTTTTTATTTTCCTGGAAAGACTGGGAACAAGAAGTTTGGTTATAATATTCATCTGTTACATAAGGATAGAATAACTGTGTGAAAACCTATTAAATTCCTTGTTTACTTCCTATAATATTTTCACTACAGTGGGTGATCTGGATTATTGTTTTAAGGATATTTGCACTGTTTTGGGACTTTAGGCCTGATTACGGCTTTTGTGGTCCTCCCAAACCGTACTCACACCACCTGCCGGATTATGATTATAATCTTTGGCAGGTGGGCGGTGCTGTGGTGGTGTCACGTGGTGCCTGTCTAAAGGCCCATAAGTGAGCCTCAGACCCGCTGTGACACTGCTACAGCATGTTCCTGCATGGTGAGGCAATCATCATGTGGTATATACTGCACCATGCAGGAACTGGGGTGAAAATCTACAGGAGGCACAACATGTGCCCCCTTGCTTGCATCCCCTAGCCCAGAGGCACAAGGGGGCCCTGGTATGGCGGCCTTTGTTGCCTCACCACCACTCTATCCACGGTGCGCTCACTGCCATTGAAAGGCTGGAGGTGAAGCAACTCATAATATGCTCTGCAGTGCCGCAGTGGCACCACCAGCATATTACTCAGCCTGACTGCTGCGCCACCGCTGCAGGATCCCGAACGTGCAGCAACCACAGCCTTCCAGTAGTGGTCCAACCACCAAACTCGGAACACGGTGGGCGGACTGCCAGTCTGGCGGTTTGTAGATTGCCACCATGGGTTGGTCAGTCCTAAGGGCCGCCAAACCCGTCAGCCCCTTAGGCTTTTTCTGATCTAATTTCTACATTCAAGTTAGTTGCTAGGAGAATTACCCTCACGCTCTGCCATTATGCTTCTTTTTTTCTCCCATTTTTACATTTACTACCAGGATGCACTATTGGTCTCCCTCTATATTACAAGGAAAGCATGACAACACACTGATTGGGTGATGGGCTCTGCACACATCAATTGCAAGGCACAAGTTCAGCACATTGGCCCCCATTAGGATGGCAGGCGGACTTTGCCTGCCGGCCACCCTCGCGGAAAACTAGACCATCCGCGAGCTGAGCGGCGGTCCCGCACTGCATATTAGGATGCGCCCGCCACAGTGGCGGGCGCATCATGCATTTTTAACATTGTGGCAGGCGGTGCTCTCAGCACTGCCTGCCACAATGCTAAAAATGCATGTATGCATGTGCATTCACAAAGCGGCAGGCACCGCGTGGTGCCTGCCGCATTGTGCATGCAAAGGCAGGGGGGTTACTACAGGTACCCCCCATGTGCACCCCCCACCCCCCTTCAACATTCTCTGTCCACTTTTTCAAAACCAGTTTTGGTCAGTTCTCCATTTATATGTCCTTCTCAGCATGTCCTCCAGCCTTAGTTTTTTTCTTGCCTTGAGTGATGCTCTACAACAGCAGGGCCTTCTTAAGGATGAAGCAAGCATGCTAATGGTTCAAAGAGATGGCTACACACAACTATCAATAGCCAGAGTTGACAGTAATTAGTAAATGAGACAAAAGTGCTGCTTCTTTTCTAAAGGATCCTTTACTCCATGACATAGAACCTGCAGTTCGAACCCTCACCCCTGCCACACTCCAAATGACAATCTCAGGAAGACTATTGAAGAGCCCTCTTTGCCCATAAGGACCTAATAGTATTTGTAAGTAGAAGCCTGTGTTTTCTTTAGGGGCATTGCTTCCGTGGGCTCTTTTATGTTATGTATCTTGTAAGCAGGGGATTGAGCAGACAGGTCGTTAAACATTCCCCTTGACCCCTCACACTTTTGTGTAATGTTTGAGCACAAACAAAGTTCACCTCGCTCTCCCAGGAGTTCGTTCCTCTCAAGGACAGCAACACCAGTGTCCCTCTAAGTTTTTCTCCTGCAATGCGGCACCTCCTTTGAAAATTTGCTCATGCACATGCCACCTGAGCCCAGTACTTCCGCTTGGGTTTACATCAGGGGTACCGATGGAGAGAGCGGGGCCTCATACTCCCGAGCGGTTGCCGGGTGAGGTGAGGTCTTCACCCACACAAAGCTGGGAAGAAGATATGCTTCTTTCCCTCCAGTGGGCATAACCAAGCGTTCAAAGGTTCCTGGTAGATATGTAACTTCCCTAAGTACATTGTTTTCATCCAATATATTACGTGCATTTGCAGTAGCTATTCTAGTCTTAAGGTCCTGAAGAAAGCCGGGGCAATGCCCCAATGGCTGAAACATGTCGACCGTTCTGCATAGCGCTACAGGGTAGTCTTACTACCCAGCGTGTTTTTAACCTTTGACACGTAGATTTCTGTTTCAATGTTTCTAGAATCTAGGTAGTCAATTTTAATTGTCACTATTATTTGAGCACTGCACCTAATTCATACTAGCCTAAGAGAAACACTAGAGCTAGATCACTGGCATCCATTCCCGCACCGGCACTACATGGTCGGATGCGGTTCGGGATGATCAGCAATTCCCACATGATGTAACTTCCACCATAAGGGTGGGCTGATGGGTATTGTCCTAGCTTGTGTTCTTAACAACATTGTGTTTTGAATCGCATTTTGTTCTCAGCGGCACTTCACACACATACATCCAACTGCTTCACAGTCTGATATAGCCACACACCATCTTAAGACCTGGTCTGCTCTTTTATGTTATGTATGAACTTTGTTTGTGGCCCGCATAGAGGGAGAACGCCAGCTTGCTCCCCGCTCCCCCCCCTCCCTGCTACAAGGAACTTCTGGACTACGTGTCCCATCAGCCCAGCGCTCAACTCTGCACCTGGAACACCTGAGCCTTGTTGGCTCCGCCGCATTTAACAGCTTGCAGCACCCGCTCCCGCGGGTGCCGCATCGCAGGTGGAAAACTTAGAGGGACGCTGGTGTTGCTGTCCTTGAGAGGAATGGACTACTGGTAGAGCGAGGTGAACTTTGATTGGGGCCGCATCGAGGGAGAACGCCAGCTTGCTCCCCACTTCCCCCCCCTGCTACAAGGAACTTCTGGACTACGTGTCCCATCAGCCCAGCGCTCACCTGTGCACTTGGAATACCTGAGGCTTGTTGGCTCCGCCGCATTTAACAGCTCGCAGCACCCGTTGCCGCGGGTGCCGCATCGCAGGAGGAAAACTTAGAGGGATGCTGGTGTTGCTGTCCTTGAGAGGAACGGACTACTGGAAGAGCAAGGAGAACTTTGTTTGGGGGCCGCATAGAGGGAGAACGCCAGCTTGCTCCCCACTTCCCCCGACCCCCCCTGCTACAAGGAACTTCTGGACAACGTGTCTCATCAGCCCAGCGCTCACCTGTGCGCCTGGAACACCTGAGGCTTGCTGGCTCCGCCGCATTTAACAACTCGCAGCACCCACTGCCACGGGTGCCACATCGCAGGGGGAAAACTTAGAGGGACGCTGGTGTTGCTGTCCTTGAGAGAAACTGACTACTGGGAGAGCGAGGTGAACTTTGTTTGCGGGCTGCATAGAGGGAGAACGCCAGCTTGCTCCCCGCTTCCCCCCTCCCCCTCCTACAAGGAACTTCTGGACTACGTGTCCAATCAGCCCAGCGTTCACTTGTGCGCCTGGAACACCTGAGGCTTGTTAGCTCCTCCCCCTGCCTGTATTTAATTTACCTTTCTGATCGTAACACGGGACGTGAGCAGGCGCAGCCAGGCTAAACCCGGGCAAAGGGCGGGCTGTCTGTGGCTGTCCGGGGTCGGGAGAGGCTGGGCTGGACCTCGTTATTTGGTTCTTGGTCCCAGTTTAGTTTCTAATGAACTCATGATTCTTTGGTGCTTATTTTGTCACCGTTTTTATGAACTCATAGCAATTCTGTGCTGATTTAAACAAATGTATATGTTTCGTATCTCAGTGTTGATTCGCTTTTCCATATGTTGATATTACTGTATTACTTTTGATATTATTTTTAAAATTGTTTGCATACTTCTGTGATAGATTTTGGGGAAGAATAATCTCGCACAGCCTGTCCCTGCCAAGAAACAAAGGGTAGTTTCAAATACTCCGCTCCCTAGTTTGACAGCAATCAATCGAATGCTGCAAAAAACTATAGGGGTGGTTGCGTCTGCCATTGAAAGCACAGAAAGGCGTTTTTCCCTCCCAGCAGGTACCCCCCCATTGCCTGCTACAAATACATTGATGTTCACAATAAATTCTCAGGACTCGATTTTAGCACCATCTTTTGTTGCCTTACCAGGGGCTCAACCTATTCCATTGCTACATGATATTGTCCCTACTACGGGTAAGGTACCATCTGAACCCTTGCCCTCTCTAACCAGGCTTTCTTTGACACCCACAATCTTTGCAAAGGATGTAATTTCTGAGCCTCCACTTTAGATCGAGGATCTTACTGAAAAGATGGGGTGCAATACGCTTTTAAGTCCGATCTCTGTTTCAATTTCAACCGCTAATAGCGATAGCCCGCGAGTAACGACCAGAGGGCAGAAGGCTAGACGTAAATTAAAGCATACTAATGGGGAAGGGTCATCTGCAAATAATGCTAAAGGGAATGTGGGCCATAAACAGGAACAAAAGGAAATAAGGGTAACAGTCAGAATGAGACTGCTTTCCCCCCAAATAGTATAGGTAATCTCGCAGACGAGGAGTGTTTCTGGGGAAGAATGGAGACCCTTCTAACAACCCTTCTAGAACCTATTCATTTAAAAGTTACGAATATAGAAACCAGGGTAACTAATTACTATATTAAGTATTTCAGTTTGGTCCACCATGACCCATCTTAACGAGTAACCATTTGTGCTACCAATGGATACATTTTCGTCCACACTGTCTCTTTCTATATTATATTTTAAAGAGGACTTCTCCGGGAACACTATGGCTACACAGAGCGGAGAGTGGTCACTTAAAACAATGTCTGAAACCTTAAAAGAGTAAATTCTATTTGCATGCTTATTTGTTATCAGCGCATAGTCAATGGTAGAAGCACAATCCCTCCCATTAAATGTTGGAGGGAGGGAAGATGGTGTCATACAAACTTCATTTACAAATCCCAGATCAAATTTGCCACATAGTTCGCTAAGTTTTTCACCCAGGAAAGAATGATTAAAATGTGACTGGCACACGCCGGCTTCCTGTGTCAGTCCACACCGGTTATCATCCATCAAGTTACACAAAGTACAGTTAAAATCTCGAAAAAAGAGTATCATCAAATCATGTCTAAAGTGTGGACGAAAATGTATCCATTGGTAGCACAAATGGTTACTCGTTAAGATGGGTCATGGTGGACCAAACTGAAATACTTAATATAGTAATTAGTTACCCTGGATTCTATATTCGTAACTTTTAAATGAATAGGTTCTAGAAGGGTTGTTAGAAGGGTACCACAAAGCATACTAAACATCCCAAGCAGACACCATGCATCCAGTCATAGAAGATCTAAGCATTAAGATTCCAGGTTCACCAATATTAGCAGATTTTTAAGTGAATGGTCCAGTAGGCTCCCATTCACATAACGCGGTAAAATGGCCTAATCATACTATAATCACTATCAAACAAGGTGTGCTACCATCACAATGTTTCATGTGTGAACCCGTGGTAAGGATAATACTTCTCTTGCTACTACATATGTTCTGTTTGGTGACTCCCTCAAGATCCAAGATGGTCCAGAACCATTTCTAAGTCAAGGGTATGTCTAGGCCTTTCCACATGTGCTAGACTATCATGAGGTTGGGGTCAACAATCTGAAAACCAATATAGCAGATACTTGAAGTCAGGAAGGGGCCATGACTGTACACCATGCAAGGGGCATTCAGTCTCAACAGCTGCTGTGTTTTTTAGCCATTGTTTGACGATAAAACAGTATTATGAGCACATGATCTTCTGGCTTTGAAAAATTAAACGTTGGTCATTACGACTTTGCTGATTTTTCTGTAGAGACACCAGAAGGCGAAAATTCCCGATTCTGGCTGGTATTCTTGCAGGAAAATCCACCAATTACAAGTTTTCTCCCCTGAATGGGAATTACAGCAGGGATACTGGGTAATTTACTGTGCATTTTCTCCTGCTTCCGGGGAAGAAAAACACAAATATATTTTCTGCCTGTTGTGAGCAAATGGAAAATGTCAGCATGGGTCCAGTGCCAAGGTACGATTTGGGTGGGGTTCCATTACGCCTGTGAAGGCTTGTGCCTGCCTGGAGGGACATTTACCTGTTCACTGCGTGATGTAGGGCTCAGACTGGGGCAAGACTGCACTGCTGCCTGAATCCCTTGCAACAGTGAAGGGACTAGATGGGCCCAGCATTAATGAGTCAAAAGTTTGCAAACTCATTTCAGAATCACAATCTTCAATCAATCATCAATCAATCATGGGTTGTGAAGCGCAGCTACTCACCCGGAGGGGTCTCAAGATGCTGGGGGGGGGAGGGCGCAGCTCCAAGCCTTTATGGTGCTGGATGCTCATGGTGATTCATCGAAGAGCCAGGTTTTGAGGTCCTTCAGGAACTTGGAGAGAGTTAGCGTCTGTGGGAGGAGGAGAGGGAAGGTGTTCTTATGATGGTGGGGAGCATAATTCTACCCAGTTATCACTCTGGGTGAAATGGTGCCACTGGCAAACCCAATGTTTAATATTAGGTAGAACAAAAGCTCGAAATTTCAAATGGTACATCAGTAATTCATTTGCCATCTTGCAGTAACATGTGAAGAGCGGCTACACTTCCAGAGAATCTGAGATTTGTTAATGGCATGTCCAATATTTCTGTAAATAAAATAAAGAAACATTTTTGAGTTCTCTTCTAAACAGCAAGTGTTCCAACCTGTCAGCAAGGTTTTCATACTTGAAGGACTTGCAAATCATCAAACATTAAATATAGCTTAATGTGTTTGGCATTGCCGGAAAGTTGCAGTCATTAGTAAAGTGTAAGTTTGATTAATTGGGTTTATCCTAATTCGTCCCGAAACTAATTATGCACATTCCAGACTCAGCCAAAATTCCTGTTGCAGTTCAAATGTAAAGAAAATATTTGAGACCAATGTTTTTGATACCTGGCAAGGATATATGCTAAACTGCCAGATTTGTTAGTGGCTCCTGTATTTATCTCTAACGTTTGCAGAGCGATTAATCCTATCTGCTGGACCTTACAAAAAGCTGCCACGTGCTCATTTTAGCAACGAAAATAACTAATCATGAACCTTCAGGCTTTTCATTCCCTATTCTTCTATTCTTTCATGAAATTGTGGAAACCGCTGTACTAAAAATTGTAAGTGATATAAAAGATTGTTCAAGATTAAGGAGCCAATTTAGTCTCAGTGAATTTTAGAACAGACCCACTTTCCCTAACGGAACTTATTGCACTAGACTGATGGTGTGCATATATGCATGTGGTATTTCGATAGCGCAGACCCTAGCCGAAAAGGCAGTATACGGCTACAGGGCCAAAGGCAAGCATAAAGTCAGCAAGTGAAAGGCGAGGTAGGTGGTTTGTGGACTGTTACTACATAGTGGTGCGGTTTAATGAGGTGCATCCTCAAATGTTTTCTGAATAGGTTTGTTACAATAGTTTTCTGCGATACCGTCAATTGTTTTTCTTTATTTTTCCCCAGAATGTATGCAGATAGTGTATCATGATTTACAACCTACAGTCTATATGGGGCATGCCTTTTTGGTCAGAATGTGCTTTAGATTTTGGTTCCAAGCTGGGTTTTGTGACAGCCAGTATTTCTTTCTTCTCTAAGAGAGCATTTCCCAATGCCGACTTCAGCTTCTTGGAAAACACTCAAGACTTGACTTGCATTACAGATGCATGCTGGATTTTGTGGTGGACCTTATCAGTTTCCTTCCAAAGATTGAATTTCCTAGAATTCCCTGCTCATTGCTTTTTCTCTACCTTTATATGTCAAGAATGGGCCGAGGAATGGCTAGTGGGTGCTAGTATTTTGGTCGTTATTGCAGCATTTCTGCTGATGCTCTATTTTAAAGATTCCAGATTCTTGTGATATTGCCGTTCCTTGTTTATTGTCTAGTACTGATGTGCACTGCATCCTTATAACCTGACCTGGCGCTGTATAGAAGTGTATCCTTGTTTCTTGAACCAGCACTGACTTGAAGTGCATCCTTATTTCTTAAACCTGCATTCTTTGCAGTGTACCCATACTTCCAGAGCTAGCACTGTTCAGCAGTTTCCCTGTTTCCTAAACCGTGTTCTCGCAGGTCAACCTTTCGTTGACCGTCCACAACTTCCAGCAGTTATCCTTTTTACAGACCAGGCCTTCCATTCCCTGACGCCTTAGTTCCCAGTTTCCCAGTGTGGTACCTTTGTTTACTTTCTGTCAAGTGTAACTCGTTTCCCCTTTTCCTTGTGTACACTATTTCTTTCTAACTCCCTGTCTATTTTGGTAGTGCATTAAATTCCTCGCCCTTTTTGTTACTACCTTTCATTTTCCTGTATAATCAATATGATGTGTGGGTCTGGCTGGTAAACTTCTTTTTGTTTACCATTTTCTATGAATATTATATTTACATTACACTTTATTACTTCACCAAAGATAGCATGTTCACAGATCCTACAATTGCATGTATCTTCTACTTGGGGATATTTTGCAGACAGTATCACTAACAGCAATTTTGGGTGGGCAACTTACTGAACTTCAGTCTTACTGTGTGCTACTCTTAAGTGCTATAACAGAAACCCCCTTCTGCATTAATATTCTCTGTATCTCTTGCATACCCTTGTTGTTAGTGATTCTAATGGCCTTATTACGAGTTTGGCGGTCCTACTGTAGGACTGCCACCACTGGCCCACAGGAGGACCGCCAAGGCCCTGGTGCACCCGCCTGCTGGATTCCACCTTGAATCCGGGATGGGTGGGTGGTGCTGCGGTGGTCGCACGTCAGCGGCTGTGCTAGGCTCATAGGAGAGCCTTAACAGCAGACTGCCGCTGTGACAGTGCCTGCAGTATGCTCCTGCATGGTGTGGCATGCACCATATTGTGCATACCACACCGTGCAAATCCAGGGGGGCTCAACATGTACCCCTGCATGCATCCGCAGGCCCCGAAGCAACAGGAGGCCCAGTTAGGCTCACTGCCATGAAAGACTATGGTACAATACTGTACAGTGTCTTTGATGGCTTTCTGATTTCTTCTTTTTGAATGCTACTCAGTTTCTGATTTTTCATATGTGTGCATGGTCCTATTTTTTCATTTTTCTGGATAGTGGTGATACACATGCATATTAAATTCAGTCTTTGGCCCTCTCCATTACTTTCAAGCTTTGGGATCTTACAATGTATAGGTTTGAAGCATCCAGTAGGTAACTGTTATACACCGAAGTAACCATTTTGTTCTAAAGGGATTTTTAGATATGAAAGGAGGCAGTTATATGCCCATGTCTAAATAGATCCATTAGACTTTCAGATCCTTGAGTCATAAAACAAAACATCTTTTTCTTTTTATTCCTTTTCTCTGGGAAAATATGTTGCCTGTAGGTGGAACAATTAAGCTTATATGCCTTGGCTTCTTTAGACCTTTTCTTTTTAATGTGATGTGTCTTCTTTATTACCTCTCAACAACATTGAAGGCCCTTCATTGGACTAATATAACTAAAGGCGATGAAGGACACAAAGTACCATAACTCCTGTGGTGTGTAATTTTCACTTGTTGCTTCATCACATTCCGACAAGAACATAGTAAAAAGTGTTTCACCCATGTCTAAAACATAACAGGTTTACATGGGTTTTATATTGGGTTTGACGACTGACAAGATTTATTGTGAAGGGGAGCAGGAGGACTTACCTGATGCTGTAACCCTCTTTATGCAGCAGAGAGCCCCAAAATCCATATGACCTGTAAAGAAAGAAAACAATAAACATAGTCAAGGAAAGAGAAGAAGTACAAAGAGGAGGAGAGACAGAGTGGTGAACAGATTCTTATCCATGATTTCTGAGGATGCAATAGACCACAAGTGGATTCATGACTCAGAGGCACTTGGAAGAGAGCAAATTCTATAAGGAAAGATCTGACAACCGAGACTGGGAGAGCCCCAAGATGAAAGGAAGTTCCAGGTGGGAACCGCAGGAGATGGCACAAGTCAGGAAGACTGCTGAAAACTGCCCCACTGAAGTAGTTAAGGGAGGTGGACTTTTGAAGCTGAGCTCCTCTCAGTCCAGACCAGTACTGCACTCACACCACATTCCTGGAGAATCATGGCTTACCCAGGTGGGTGACTGTGTAAGAAGATGTGGTCTGCAGATTGTTGGTGGTTGGAAAGAAGCAAGACCTAAGGTAGAAATGGAGTGGCTTACTTACTCTTGGCAATTTGGGGCAAGGAACAGTAACCCAATGAAGGAAAGAGAATTGCTTACCAAAAGGCAGTGTATGCACAAAAGGACCACAAGCACAATGGATAAAAGAGTTAACAAGTAAGGGCAAAAGAGAAAGCAGTTTATGACTTATGTATTCGTGCATGTCAAGAGTAAGGAACTTGACACTTCCCATCAGAGCAAAGGAGTATGAGGTTCTGTCTCAGTAAACATAAGACAGAGGAAAAAGAAGGAAAAGGAACTGTTTGATAGTAGATAATTAAACCTCTTACCTATTGCATGTACTCCTTGCTTTCTCAGAGAGAGGGAGCACATAGACTTGGGTTCCTCAAGATGAAAGATATCTAGAGAAAAAAAGAAGAGGAAATATTGAATGATTAGTTGTTCAAGTGAATAGTGAGAAACTCTAAATAAGCAAAACAGAGACATTTGTAAGGAGCTGGACCTGTATAAGTCTGTTTAGGGTGCACTTGGAAACCTGTAGCACTTAGGACCGTATTCCGAGAATGTGCGACTGCCATACTCGTGGTGGTCTGACCACCGCCACCACTGCAGGTCCTCCCACAGTATTTCAACTGTGGCGGTCGGACCGCCACAGGACCACCTCCTCTGATGGGATCCAGGATCTGGCAGTGGTGGAGCAGCGGGAAGTTGCAGGAATATGCTGGCAGTGCCGCTGTGGCACCACCGTGCATATTCTGAGTTGCCTTTTCAGTGCCCATTTCACGACGGTGAGCCTGGTCATGAAAAGGGTGTCAGAGATGCAACTAAGGGTGCCCTAGCAGGGTCCCCTGCCGCATCTGGGCCTGGGGGTGCACCCGGAGGGGCACATATTGTGCCCACCTGGAATTGTACCCTCAAACCTGCATGGTGTGACATGCACAACATGGTGCATGCCACACCATGCAGGAATATGCTGCAGGTGCCGTCACCATGGCAGTCTGCTGTTAAGGCTTTCATATGAGCCTAACATAGGCCTCACCATGAGACCTATGCAGCATCGTCTGCCGGTCCTGGATTCAAGTCGGAATCCAGTGGGTGGGTGCACCACTGGCCTGGCAGTCCTCCGGTGGGTGCAGCAGTTGTGGTCCTACAGGAGGACTGCCAAACTCGTAATAAGGCCCTAAGTAAAGTACAATTTCACATGTTGCTATTAGCTCCCTGAACATGCTTGCAAGATCTAAGGTGTTAAGAAGTGGCTGGAAAATGTAACTGGTCATTTAGAAAGTTGAGTAGAAGGAATAATAGCACATTGGACTTTATTCCACTAAGTGTCCTGTTTGTGCAAGGGCCTAGGTGCCTGTTTTCTGTGCACACAGGGTACTTTGGTATTACAGAAGGAGCCACAGATGCGTGTGTGGACCTTTTCTGCAATACAGATCAAGCTGGCACAACGTGTGATGGGGGAAACTCAAGGAGATGTAATGCTCTTTTGTGTGGGAGCATATCCCTATATAAATGAGGCCAACCATTGACTTTGCATCCCTACTATATGCAGACGTATATACAGATGCAAAGAAGCTGTTGAGGTGCATTTAATGTGCAACACATTGTGTTGGTGGACTACCAGTGTGCCCCCTGAGGTTCCCCTTGAAAGGGAGGAAAACAGTCCAATGAATGCACCAAACCAATGGCGGCTGCTATTTTACAGTGGTGGGAGGGTGAATCACAGGAGGAGGGAATGAAAAAAATTAATTACCATTTACTTACTGGTGTGCTGTTGCCTCTCGGTCCTCTTTACCCACTTCCAGGACTCCAAGGTAGGAAGAAGGAACAGGAAGATTCCAGGCTGAGCGCCATGGTTCAGTGCTCAGACGGGGACAGGAAGTCTTTGCATGATCTCCACCCAGGCTGTAATGCAGCTTGGATGGAGAGCATGTAAAGTGAGCAAGACGGTTTGGCTGGCCTTAGACGGCTGACCAAACTATCATGTGCACTGAAGAGAGTGCGAACCACTCCTCCAGCTCCTCTGTGAGAGCCCATCCCGCAGCCAGCTGGTCAACAGCAGAAAACACAAATGATTATAACAATGAGTTATTATCATTTTATTTTTACCTTTTTGACCTGCTCAGTTGAGCGACGCTCCTCCGCCTTAGCAGAGGAGCCACCCCTGCCCCAAACATCTCCCGGCAGGTGTGTACAGTAACTCACAGCACTTGACTACAGGGCAATCATTTTGTTCTGCACCGTGGAAGGCGGACTGATGGCCTAAAACAGCTGGTCTGTTTTTCTCTAATGCACTTATCCCGGTGTAGGAGCAGGTTTGCATTTGTCGTGGGAACAATGCATTTGTTATGTCAAGCCGTACTGTCTCACTCTGTACCTGGCACATAGACTTAAGTGTGCACCACTATGAAGAGTTGGACAGTACACTGTTGGTGGCACCAAGAACTATGTACAAAATATGTTGTTATGATTATATTTAAAATGTTTTGCGTATATGTTATGAAATTGCCATTTATGTTTGTTATGATAGGAAAAGCTAACTTTAAAATGCTTGAGGCATATTTCCAAGGAAGTGGCGGAGCGTGGCGTTGTCCTCCTTGGCTTGATGGCAAACTCTGCCACTTCTGAAATGCAGGGCTGCACCGTATGTGTGCTGCTTAATGAAGCCCATATAGAAGTTGATTTTTTTTTTTAAATGATTGTTTATGTGCAGTAAGGGATATCTTCCTGCACATAAACAATCAATGGTGTTTTGCTGTTTCTATGTGTGCTACACAACACAACACACATGTAAACTGCAAAAACGAGTAGAAATACATTTCTTCTAGTTGCTCCAGAGTAAGACTAGGTTTTCCCTGATCCTAATTTTGGAGCTGCCCCATATTTATGCCACCCTTGTAAATATGGGGAAGCATCAAAATCAATGGATATTGCAGTGGAACGCCCATCACAGCACCCATTGACTGTCGCTTTCACGCTAAATATAGCTTGACAGTATTCCTTATTCACAAGGTGGTGTTAAGCCGCGTTGAGTGGCTTAACGCTGCCTTGTGAATAAGGCAAAGCCCCTATCGCCACCACTATGCCAAGAAAAGTGACGTTGTGGAGGTGATAGGGGCTTGTAAATATGTCCCTTGGTATGCTGATGACCACTGTCTACAGTAAGTTACTTCCAGGCTCTACATTGCATGGAGGCGTCGATGTTGCGCACTCAGGAAAATGGCGAGCAAATAAAGATTATGATGCAAATGGTTATTTGCTAACGTTTTCAGTGGGCGCTCGGGTGACACAAAGTGGCCCAAATCACTGCGTCAATTTACTTACCTTTAAGACGTCCTACAGGTGCAGCACTCAATTGTTCCAGGCTCGTGCAACGAACTATTTGTAAATCTTGGCTAAAATGTCATATCCCCTCGCGCCTGAAGTTAGTTGTGTCTGTACTTTCTACCACCTTACTTAAGGAAATATTCACTGACTTCTTTTTCAGCAATTAGATATCATGAACAAAATGTCTTGGTTATTTATGCAGAACACCGAAAAGCAATCTTCATTATTTAATATTCAAGCACAATTCAAACAAAAATTAGATTAGCCATTGACAAACACTTCATGCAATTTAATTGTGTGAAATTAATATGATGTAAATTAAGTCAATGTAATCAATGCTAGGCCAATTCTAAGTAATTAAATATTGAAGATCTTTCTGTAGTATATTTTTGCAAAGAGTAATTGAAGTGGACATACTGTTAAATGACATTCTGTAGGATGAAATGATAAAAAACGATTGAACGTGAGTATGTTAAAAATGTATTTCCTGCTGAAGAAAATCTTAATTATATCGATCGTTGTGTTTTTTCTATGTTCTGATGGGGGCAATTCAAGTGGACATATGTGGTTGGACTGTAATATGCATTCAGTTCTGTACAATGTGTAGTTTCATACACAGATTGACAATGTGACCTGAATTTAGTGTTACGAATATGCTGCTATCTATTTTTTAGGGCAGTATGAAGTCTATCTTAATAAGTTGTACCGATTGTTAATGCATAAATCCAGCATTTTTTTTTTCTTAAAGGGATCTTTTGAATTTCCTAGTGGAATTAAAATGGCAAAATTGATTAAAATTATAGGATGTGGTAAATTTGAGCCTGTTCGGTGTATGACAAGTAAGGATGGTCAAAACTTTCCCCACTCTTAGAAAGATATTACAAAGCCTTTGTTTTCAATAGTCAAAATCTCAGTCACTTGATAAAAGAAATCTATGACTGCATTGAAGTGTTCGCTCTATTGAGATGTATTCAAACGTATTCAACCAGCCAGTGAGATTGTATTCTAAACTCTACATCTTTGGAAATACTGGTGCTGAAGGACAGCTAATGGAAGAATGAGAGGCTGAGTGAATCCACCGAGACAGGAACAGTTTATCATGAGTTCAAACACAGTGGAGTGGATGAATTAGTCCACTGAGCCACCAGACCCTGCTTGGTCTGTGGGGTCAAGGGTATGCATGACCTGAAACTCATTTTGTTTTATCAGTCAGAGCAGATCTCCTAATCTTGGCAGTGGGGCTACCCTGGATTTGGCAGTTAACACGATTTCTATCTCCCTTGCTGTAAGGGGACACTGATTGCGATTTGACTATCTGCACAGGCTTAGTTGTGCAACTGTTAATGGCAATAGTGCATCTTCAGTTATTGTGCTTCCATTTGCAAGTACAAGCATATAACATTCCACGAAATGTGAATTGGGCTCATGCACACTGTGTGATAGCTTTGAAACATAAGCTCCACCTAACTTTTGAATGGCTTTTGAGTAACAGAAGTCCTAGTTTCATTTCGGGTGATGCAGCAAATTGAATGTACAACAGTTACATCTCCTCTTTTCCTATACTTGCCTGTGCTGCATGTGTTTTAGTTCGAGCCTGAATCAGAGCGCATGCACTGCTCAGCGAGACTGCTGTAGTGGAGTATGGAGGAGAAGCCCTGCCCACTCTCCGGCCATGTTTGTCATTGGCTTGTGTCAGTGTCCTTCGTAAATGCTGGCTTCTGGTTCCTTAATAGGCTTGTTAGTCCCTCCTTATTACCACCTTGTCTTCCTTTGTAAAGTCCCATGGCTACTGGCGCCTTTACTTCGGTTGTTCCACGGTAGTAAGTAAGTAAGTACTGCATTTTCTTTATTGAGCTTCTCATACTGCAGGCACAACGTGCTCTGCTTACATTTAGCGCGCCATGCGTGCTTTTTGTTTTCAAGCAACTGGGACAATGGCGGCCACTTCTTTGGAATGCCATAGGTCTTGCATTTAAAATGCGAGGCCTATTGCCTTTCAAATATTATTTTTTTATATCCCCACAATGGAAAGGGGGTCCCTGAAGGCCCTGTTACCCCATTTTGATACGGACTGTAAGGTGCCAAAAATCTGATAAATGTTTGATGACATAGCCTGGACAGTTTCAGGCAACAAGTGGAAGTTTAGAGTGACAATAAAGTTAAATGAATCTGAAAGTGCACTCCCACCACCTCTGGACAATGCTTCAGAAAGGACTACTGTGGTCTTTTTATTGGCTAAGTGACCCAGAGAATAGAAGTTTCCGTAGAGGAAATTCCAGTTGTCCTGTTGCTAATGGTTTTTATTGAATGCAGCTGGATTCACAATTGTGGAGAGCCAATGGACTCTACCTTTCAATAATAACCAGTCCCCAGATTCAATTGGAATGCCTCCACTAACCCATCTATCTCCTCATGGCCCAGCTACAGCAAACAGAAGGAACCGAGTGTGACTGGTCAACTGGACTTGCCACCTCGAAACCTGTCTGCATCCAACGAGTGGTCAAACACAGATTAATGAACTCTGTGTTTTTTGTCAACCCTTACAATAGTAGTAAGGACGTATTCAGGTGCGGTTTCCTGGCATGCGGAGAAGCGGCATTGTTCACATCTTTGCTTTGCACCTTCTTGCCCTGGGGTGGCCTCTCCTCAGCAGTGTCTGGTTACCCTGTGTATTTGGTGATCTGGTTTCAGCCATTGGCCCTGCGGAGGACTATTTGCTTGCTTGTGTTTAGTGTTTACAGGAAGCTGGCCTACATCAGTTTGCCGATGGATTTCCTAATCTTTTAAATTGTTTTTTACTGGGGGGCTGGTTTGAGGGGAATAATGGTGCATTGTACACCCCTGTGAAGCGAGCCCCCACCTCCAGCCCCTCACACACATTGAGTGTTCAGACCGGGATGAACTGCAGCGCTATGAGCACTATGACCACTCATGGCAGTTGCGGTACATCACCCCTTGTGGCCACTATTCACCGGTGCCATTCACTGACCAAAATATCCACAGGAGCATGCAGTTAGAAGCTGTTAAAGTCCTAGGAAATGCAGTGTGAAATTGTCCTGCAGGGCCTGCCGTCGCCATCACAGCATCATCTTGCATGAGAAGGAGCTTTTTTGATGGGGGAGGAAGGAAAAGGGTGGAAAGGGCTGCTGTTAGACCTGGCACCTTGGCGTGAGTCTCCCTTCCACTTTTTGCTGATGTGCCTCCGATGTTTTGCTGGTTTTCCGATACTTAGGGCACTGCGCCACGGCTGATCCGTGCCGCAGTGCAAGTGCTCCCTACTGTAAAACTGTATATACGATTGGTATCCATGATTGGTGCATTGGATCTACTGTCAGTCCCTAGTAAAGCGCACTAGATAGTGCCGGGGCTTGTAGATGCCAATACTGCTGGTGGGCCTGCAGCGCTGGTTGCGCCACCCACCGAAGCAGCCGTAAAGATGTGTCTGGGAACTGCGACCGCAGAACCCGCGTGCAGTCCCGTACTGTCACGCCAGCTGGGCAAGTACACCCACTTGCCAGCCTCGACCCTTCCCTTGACTACATATTAGTCACCCCTATGGTAGGCCTGCGGGCAGGGTGCATTGTAGGTGTAAGGTAGGACAGGCCCTGATGTGTGTGGCATGTCCTAGTAGTGACTTACAACCGAGACCGTATTTCACTATTGAAGGCTACCTGCTCCATTAGGCCGGACTGAGCTGCTGGAATTATTACACCATATAATTCCCGCAGGCTCAAGGAGCATGGTAGCGAGTCATGTTTAGTATGCCTGAACTCAGGATGATAAGATATTTCTTGTAGTCAAGTTTATTTTAATATCCTGGGTTTGCAAATGCTACTTTTAGAAAGTTAGCATTTGCTTGCTTAACCATTTCAGCCGCCTCTGCTGGTATGTGTATCTGACTGTCTGGGATGTGTGAGTGACAGGACTGGAGGGATGACAGGTGGTGAATGCGCAGATTACACCTTAGTGGGAGGTAGGAGTGCCTCTTGACTCGAACTGTCGCTGTGCTCGGCCACCACAATGCTGGCTCCACCCTCCTGGGGAGCGGCGGATGACTCTGCCGGCACCTGGCCCAGGAAGAGCGAAGCCTCCATCAACAAGGTACTCTGGCCGCCCCTGTCCGCACAATGCTGGCTCCACCCCCTGTGGGGCGTCTGATGCGCCTGCCCCTCACACTGAAAGCAGAAGCCGGAGTACACCCGCCGGGGTACTCCAGAACTGAGAGTGGCTATGCAAAGGCCCCCCTGGCCTGCGAGAACAAAAGAATTGGCCTATAAAAGATGGAGCCCTGCTCCTTGAAAATTAGATCCGGTTTGGGCCACAGAAGGACTCTGCCCGACGAGAAGGACCGTGAGAGACAAGGAAGGGTGCTGACTCTTGCCTGTGTCTGGTGCCTTGCTGCCGAAGGAGAGAAAGGAGAAAAGACTACGAAAAGACTTTTGCTTCACTTTGTGCCAAACTCTGCTAAAGAGATCTCCAAGGGCTTGTAACTGAACTTGCCCCCTGACCAGCGTCCCAGGACCAGTGGACGCTACCCCCTTGGAAGAAAGCGACTGCGGGTGCTGACCATCGCCGCAGTACCGACGGAGGAATCTCCTCTAAGGCATCGCTATCCTCCTGACCACCGTGACCGGGACCCAAAGCAACAGCGAGAGCAAAGTAAGGACCAGCCGTCCGCTGGCCCGAACACCGTGACCGCAACTGCACAGGGAGCCCGAGAGCAAAGCGAAGGAGGACCCGTCCGGTCCGAGCTCTCGAGGTGGCCGCATAACGAGCCGCCACTCACCTGCAAAGACGGACAAATTGCCCTACGAGAATCCGCAAAGTCGGTAGCCTGCCCGACAGCCCAGCTGTGAGCCCACAGCTGCACCGACATTTGGCTGGGTACGTCCTGCACTTGGGGACCGTACTGCCACTTGTCACCACCGCATAGCCGCCGCCTCCAGGGTCGGAGCGGACGACGAAGAGAGGACTCTGCCGCCACAGAACACCGCTGCCCCGGATGACCAGTGTCCTGCTCGGCTGAAGAGCCGCAACGATCAGCGACCCCGGGAAGGCAACGCGACGTGGGACAGATCCCCTGGAAGCCGCCGGCTCCACAAGAACTTTGGTTAACACCGGCCTGCGGGCCTCAAGAGAACTGCATAAGAACTGTGGTAACCTGAACTGAGTAACTTGCAACCGTTTTCATAAAGTACGTTGACTGTATTCACAAGCCTGCTTAAAATCTATATAAAGATATATATTTTTACAGAAAACAGTCTGGTCTCGTTGTGTGGTGGGTTGGTTGTAAAGGTGTACTATTGCAAGTGTTTAACCTATATGCCCAAAGATTAGCCTGCGACTGCTTAAGCCACACTACCTAGAAGGTAAGCAGAGGTTGTCTGGAAGGTAACCCTCAGCCCTGACGAGGAAGAGGAGAGCCCCTGCTTGTCGCTAGTGTTGCACTGCGCCAACTAGAGACTCCCCCTTCCTACAGCTGCCAACTGGGGAATTTTTTATTACACAGAATTAACTTCTAAAGAACAGTGAAGGAAAGGCCTCGAATGAAACACAGGCAAGACAGATACAGAAATGCGAGCAGGGATGGGCCTGCTGTGACGTGACTCACGTTCCTTCATCGCTCGCCCTAATGTGATTGAGAAAGGGCGGAGCATCCAGCTAAAGAACTGTAAAAGGCACTGCACGCTCCCCTGCTTCTTTCAGCAAGTAGGGCGGTGTACTGTCTCATGAACCGGGCGGTACAGGCTGGTACCAGTTTTGATCAGTGCCAATGGATGGAGCAGCAGCAGAACTTGTACAAATACAAATTATCCACCAGCACGGCTGGCAAACACATCTAGACTAGCCTACCCGCATGACTGGAAAGCACCCACTAGGTTGGCATAGTACCCCTTAGACTGGTTCTTTGCCTCAGCTGTTCTTTTTGTGAAACAGTGCATGCTCGACCAGCATAGTAACTAGGAATCTCCAGTTCTTTGCCTGCAAAGCTCGGGGCTGGTTCCACCAACAGCACGTTTTATGAACTTTCACAACTCTTAGCTTCTCATGGTATCGGTTCAGCAAATGCTCCTAAGGCATATATCAAACCCCTAAGGCATTGATAGCTTTCTGAATCATGTCTGCATAAGATGCACAAAGCAAGCTGCTAAGGTAGTTTAGTGGGTTAATACACTTACGTAGGGATGTGTGTGCAAACTTATGTCACATTTTCAAATTTCAACACAGCCTTTCACCTTTTGAGGTCGATGACAAAGGTACCATGGGCTTGGGTTCTAGTAATAACTCCTTCCATATAACTCTCTAAGAATGTGTGACCGGCAACATATCAAATGTAATAAGCATTGGCCGCCAGTCTTTTGGCTTTGTCATTGCTTGTTTTGTGATGGATTTCAGTTTTTAGGTCGAGCCTGGGCAGCGCATGCGCTGCGAACCTTGCTGCATTTAGGTATTGACTTAAAGTCCCGCCTACTCTCAACCCTTTGCATCATTGTCCATTGTAAACTGTGGCTCTTCATTCATCAGTAGGCTAAGTAGTCCCTCCTTAGTACCGCCTTGTCTCATTTTGTAACCCCCCAGGAGGACACCCCCTGTTATGTGTGTTGTTGCTCTTAAGTCTTTAATTACAGCCTCCGAGCACTATTTTCTGAAATAACTTTGGGCCAGATGTAGGTGGCCGTTTCAGGCCATTTACCGATCTGTAACAGCCGATTTTGGCCGTTACCGATCGGTAAATGGGTGAGAGGTATGTAGGGGGCATTTTTTGACCGATTCGGTAAAATTACCGAATCGGTAATTTTACCGAATCGGTAAAATAAAAATTCGGTAAATTTACTGAATCTGAGGCTCCCAGATGTAGGTGGGACTCTTCTGAGTCCCAGAGGCCTTACAGAATCGGTATTTTACCATCAAATCCAATTTGATTGTAAAATACTGATTCCGGTGTGCATGCACATGTGTGCATGCACACCTATGCCATGTGACAGGCAGACCTGCCCTTAGGGCATGTATGCCTGCCACATGGCACCATGCCTGTTTTGGGGGTGCCAGAGGGTGTCAAAGTGACACCCCCTGCACCCTTGTGGAAATCGGTATTTACCGATTCAGTAAATACCGAATCGGTAATGCCCATTCATTCCTATGGGCTTCAAAGCCCATAGGAATGAATGGGCATTACCGATTCGGTATTTACCGAATCGGTAAATACCGATTCGGTATTCCAGCACATCTGGAATACCTACATGTCCACAGCTTAGATTTACCAATTTTTAATTACCGAATCGGTAAAATTCGGTAATTAAAAATCGGTAAATCTATTTTACCTACATCTAGCCCTTTGTCCTACCTGCTCGGCAGGACACCCTCTCTCCTAATGCCAAACACAATGCAATAGGGCTCACATTTGTGAGAGTTTGGGCTATTGGCATTGTAAATGACCATGCCTTTTTTTTTTTTAAACAACACATAAATAAAAGGCATTGTCATTTACAATGCCAATAGCTGAAACTCTCTTACATGCAAGACCTATTGATTTGCAAATACTTGTTGCTTTATTTCTGGCCTGAAATTTTAGGACCGCCTCATATCCACGGGCTTAAAACTACCAGGCCCATCACTTACACTTTAGTTCTCACTTGAAAAGTTTCAGCACTGCTCTGCATCCTCAAAGGGCATGCAATTTTCTAAAGGACTCTATTTTGTGTACTTGCATTACCTACTGTTGTTGGGAGGCAAATCAAGGTTCTTGCACCAGATTACCTCAGTGCCAGACAAATCTCATGTAGAGAAAATCAAAAATCATAAGTAGTCACCTATTTCCACTGACACTACACAACCAAAGTGGGACTCTTTTTTCCTTAGGAGCTAAGTATCCTTTTTACCTCAAGCATGATGGGCTGGCAAAACTTGTCTGCCAAGCCTAAGGTAAAGTGGGCGACCTATGGAGAGGATGTCATAATAAAGTTCCAGCCCCTTCTTACACACAGGTTTTGCAGTTCTGGTACACAGAACGTTTCTAGATAAGTAGTCGAATGACGGGCATTAGAGAGGCAAATCATTATATTGCAAAAAAGTACTATTTTAATTTTCAAAGCAGCTATATAAAGAATATGAAAAATGCATTCTGGGACAGAAAATAGGCCCAGGCAGCAAAAAAAAAGTGGCCCCCATCAGTGAATTAGAAAGCTAAAAAAGTGGCCAGTGTTGGCAAATTGGGACAGTTTTGAACTTATATGAGTGAATTGCAAAGTGTGAAACACTGCATGGAATTCAGCTTGCTGCAAGCAATGTTTGATTTAATATCAGGTAGATCAGCATGAAAACACTGCCCAGAAGACCATAAAACAGGCCCACAAACAGATTTAAAAAAGCTGCCCACACACTGACCTGTCAGACCAGTCCTTCGGGCACTGCCTGATTGCTCTACAGGCCAGTCTGTCCCTTCCTCCATGTAATTCTAACCGGACGCACTGGATAGCTTGAAAAACAGAACCACAGTCACCACAACTTAATGAGCAACTAAGCGCATGATGCTATCCTTACTCCTCTTAACACTTTGTAATTCAGGGATTTCCAAGTAGAAAAGAGTACTCAAGTGATTTAAAAAATCACAAAAGAAATTCTTATGAGAAAGTACAGCACTATGTTTGACCAACATCTTTATACTTGAGATTCTTGAGTGACCAGCTGGAGTGAGGAACCTATAACCCACTTATCTTCTTCTTACAGGTCATATTTTTGTTTGTTGAGGTCAATAAAACAAGTGCCATTAAACTATTCAATGATAACACATACTAATAAAGCACCAAAGGTGTTCCATTGTGTGGTATGTGCAGTATACATTTACAAGAGCAAGAATATAATTATAAGTAATGGACCAATACTGGGTATTAACATGAGGCAAAGGGGCCTGCTTGCTCCTTGGGTGAGGATCAAAGAAATGACCAACACACTGTGCCCTGAAGTCTAATGGGTTTTGCTCTATGTTTCTCTATCCTGAATTGGGATTGGTTGATCAAGTCTTGTCCTGCTGGATGCTAGAATCTGAGTGGGGGTTTAGAGGGTTATTGTCTATCTCCAGAGTGGAGTAGTAGAAATCTTTCAGATCCGAAGTTCTTTCATCTTTCTTTTATTGGGCAAAGAATAAAGAAGTTATAATACAGATTCATACCTGTTTTTTTGTGAAAGCCGGAAGAATGGGACCCCTCAATAGTCACCCTAGGAGTTGAGTGACGGTGCAAAAAGAAAAAAGATGAAGATCATGAAGATACTAAAACACTACCCCAAAATAAATGTGGTTGGGACGAACAAAGACCATGGGTTTCATTCCTTGGCATGATTTTTTCTATCTGCACAAATCTTGTGAACAAAATAGCAAAATATATCAACACCACAATCAGTTAAACATTCTTACACCAATTATTTGCACAAAAATCACTTAAACATATATGATGCATGGATACAGACTGTACACAGATTATTTTAACAACTGTGCCATTTCCAATAAGTTTATTTTCATGAAATCAAAGCAGACAATTTAGTGTTGTCTTCTTCTTCGTGGAATGAAGAGGTATATGTATCACACCACTGAAATAGTTTGAAGATAACTAGAATCATATTGATGTGGAAAAATGGAGTGACTGGTGAGGGATGAAAGACTCGGTAGGTGGAATCAGGACTACACAGCATTGGTTTTCAGCACTCTTACCTTTGATAGCACCAGCTTTGGGCTTGTGAGTACAACTTTGAGCCCCGGCATTTATTGGTCTACAAATTAAGCTCTGGTCATGAAACATGACCCAGTGTGATGTACCCCAAAGTACCCCAATCTAGGCCTCGGTAGCTACATGACCATTTACCTACATTTGTCTTACCTTGCTCTGCATAATGGTTCTACCACTGACCTTTTACCCAGTTATGTGCTGAATAAATGTTGATTGGTTTCCTTGAAACTAGCCTCATTTATTATGCATGAGGATTCTTAAAAAAGTCCCTGCACATGACGTACATAACAGGATTAACACACTCTGTACAAAAGTCATGGTCATCTTCATTCCAGGGCGAAGGAACTACTTTGCATAATTGCAGGTATTGATTTAGGCTCTTTTACATAAATACATTCACAACATATCGATTGTGTAAGGAACCCTGAGGCTATCTTTATGGTATAAAAGAACCATACCTACACTAGATAGGCAATGGTGTAGCTTCCATGCTGACACTGAACGCTGAGGTCCCGGCCTGAAGAAGCTACAAGACAAAGCGTTCTGACATCCCTTGCAGGGCGCCCAACTAGAGACCAAGACGGTGTCCTTCGTTCTCTCGCATCAGGTAATGGAGTTGGCTCTTTCCTAGGGGATTCTTGGCTTTACACCCACATACATTCTAGGTACACTTAGGTACACTTATGTAGGGTTTGCATCGTAAGAGTACGCTTGATTACTGTCATGTTTTTATATGCCTGCATACATTCACTGTTTTAGCACCATGGTAGAATTTTCCCTTTCATTTACTCGGTTGGTGCTTGTAATCATTTACATCTGTTTCAGTCTAATGGTTGTCGCAGCAAACATGTTTTATAATAGATTGATGCTTGTTCAATAAATGCTTATTGAAAACGTCCCAATGTTTTGTCCTGTGTATCTCTTAGACTAAGGGCCAAATTTACGACCCTTGCATTTTGCGACTCGCAAATTGCATTGCTTTGCGACTCACAAAACACAATTTACAACAGTGTCTCAGACACTGTTATTAGTGATTCCTAATGTGGTCGCCAATTGCCTGCTTCATTAATATTCATGAGGCAGATGCTATTTGCAACCCCATTAGGAATGGCCAGCACTCACAGGGATGGTGGCCTGCTGGGGTCAGCAGACCACCATGTCTGTGAGTGCTTTTTTAATAAAGCAGTCTTTTTTTTTAAATGCAGCCTGTTTTCCTTAAAGGAAAATGGGATGTATTTTAAAAATAAAACTGAAACGTTTCTGTTTAATTTTTAAAAGCAGGCAGTGGTCCCTGGGACTATTGCCTGCCCTTAAAAAATATTTTTGCCCATGCTCACAAAGGGGAAGGGGTACTCTGGTGACCCTTTCCTATTTGCAAATGGCATATCACCTACTTGAAGTAGGTGGTAAACTGCAAGTGTTTTGCGACCACAAATTCTGTTGCAAAACAAGGGTACATTCCATTATGGGTTGCTATTTGGAAGGGACGCCCCTTCCTGATAGCGGGATTTGCAAACACTATTTTTGAGTCACTGACTCCCAAAATAGCATTTGTACATGCCAGGACCCTCTTTTGCGGTCGATGACCTATTTGCAACCACAAAAAAGCGGTTGTACATCTGGCCCATAGTGAGTTCAATTGACTGAGCGAAAAGTACTGTACTGTTTCCTCTATCTTTGAAAAATCAAGGGTTGTCATGTTCGATAGTTGCCAGAAGCTATCTGCTCTTTGGTAAGGTTAGTGGGCTTATCATAGCACTGTAAGCTAGCTGGTCTAAAGGCTAACATATCCTTTGGGGGTTTCTAGAATCAGTCTGGACACCAATCCCTTAGTTTATGTTGTCTAAACATGCAGATTCTATGTATGTTTAGGAACTACATGACACCAGCTGGCAGGAGGACTAGGAAGAACTCCAACATGATGAGAAGGGATAACTACAAGAACCAGGGGTGTAGCTTGGTCAGTAACATTGGGGGGGTGAGCACCTGATTTCCCAACAATCACGCAGCTTTATCATGTTAAAATACATTATATGAGGGTGGCATACAGGGCAGTGGAAAGACAGAGAAGTGTAGATTGGTAGGGATACTAAAAACACAATATTTTACAAAATAACCAAACATTTTTAAGGCCTTCAAATCAGAGACAAGAGATAGAGAGTTAGTGTCAGCCGTGGCCCGTGCAGGTAAGAGCGGTGGACCGGGTAGGGGGATATCAACGGATGATGATGAGTGAAAATTAATTATTTATTTCATTTTCTCTCATCATCGTCCATTGAAATCCCCCTTTAACCTGCACCACCGCCCCATCACTCTTACCTGCACGGGCCGCGGCTGTTTAGTGTGTGTTTTTGTCAGTATGGGCATGTACAAATCCCAGTTGAAACCCCACAGACACCTCACCATATCCGACTGAATGCACCTGTACCCCACGATTTATTACAGAATATATTTTTAAGGGATGGGGTGTGTAACACTCCAAACACCCCCCTGAGTAGAACACTCACTGTTGTGTGGACCTTGAAAATTTGACTTTATAATGTGACAGCGCAAACTTCTCAGCTTGTTGGTTCCATAGTCTTTATCGTTTTTAAGCAGTATC
Source organism: Lissotriton vulgaris (assembly GCF_964263255.1). NCBI lineage: Eukaryota > Metazoa > Chordata > Amphibia > Caudata > Salamandridae > Lissotriton > Lissotriton vulgaris. The sequence goes on from NW_028243982.1 coordinate 645,276, forward strand.
TATTGGGAACCTTGTTTTAGCTATTGATAAACCAGCTTTTAATTAATAAGTGCTCTAATACAGGATACGTCCACTAATGCTATATATATGTATTTTGTGTCTTGGAAGATATGAATATAAAGCGTGCATTTTTTAGATGTTTATATTCAGCCAGAGAGCAATGAAATGAATGGCCAGGAATATTATTCGAGAATTTTTTTTAACAAGAACAATAAGAAATGCTTTTAACACTTTAATGTGGACCAAAGAGAGACAAGTTGGAAAATATTTTAAACAGATTCTAAATTCGTTCCCTTAATCATGTTAAATAGTTAATTTGTCGCTATGGTGCCTCTGTCTAAATAAGTCGGCTAAAACCCATATATTTTGGCTAATTGTAATTAATAAATAAGTACGGGGTGAGCAGATTCAGGAGGCTGCTCGTATTCCTATGGGCTACCGCTATTCCAATAGTCAACATCATTTATTTTCGTTATTGAATGTTGAAACGGACTCAAACAACTTTACTCCTAAGTTTGTAGCGTGTTTCTCCTAATGCATTTCCAGGCGTTGGTTGAAATGCATGGTTGTGTATAAGGCGTTCCTATTCACCTTGGTGGCCTGGTTGCATTTAGGAATGATTCAGGAATAAATTGCAGAAGTCCATTCAGCGGTGTTTGCTTTGTAGTGAAAATGAACCTTTTATGTGGATCAATAGCCCTTTCCTCTGGCAGCCTCGATAGGAATGTCAGGAGTAGACAGTCACATATTCCGTTTTATAGTGCTGTCTATGGACACTTAGTTTGAGTGTCATTTTAAAGAGCGCGTTAAGGCAAAATCCTTACTTAACAACCTGTTTGCCATTCTAATGCTTAAAAAACATCAATTTTCGGACTTTCATAGCTGCCCAAGGGAGACTGTTTCTGAATTGTTCAGTTCAGTTCACAGATCTTTATTCAGTTACACAAGTAGCCATAAAAGTACATACATACATAAAATAGATAAAATGATTAAAATAGATTTGTACTCTAGATCATTTCCATTCCAAGATAGTAAAATCAGAGTAATCTCCGTATCATAATGCCACTAAAAGTGAGCACTAAAAAGCAGTCATTGTGGGGCCCTCACTGCAGTTCTCAAAAACAGTCCGACATGAAAGATACATTCCTTATTAGGCATTGAATCTGCCTCTATCAACCTTTGCACTAGAGTATTGTAATTCAAATTTCTTCAGCTCACTGTTAGCATTTAAACAGTGAAGGAATTGCTCAACCCTCCATAGCCATTTGTTTTCTTGTCAGTGTCATGCGCCCATAAATAGTCATTCAAGGTTTAAAGTGGTAGGCAGTGTGAGTGACAGGATTTTGCCTGTTTGCATGCACGTGCAAATTAGGTTGGGCGGCCACTCACTGCCAGAGGAGTCAGGGTGCCAGGTCCACAGCACACAGTTCCTACCTGGACAGCTGTGTGTAGTGTAAATGGCGGGGAAAATGTAGTGCACCGTTGCCCACTGCAGATAACTTCTAGGCAGCATTTATGATGTTCTGCACTGACTGCCTCCTGGCCATACTTGCATCACCGCTTGGCTCCAGCGGGTATAGCCTTCGACTCACGACTAAAGATTTGTCACACACTGATGGTTTGCCACACATTATTTCCTAAGGGTTACTTTGAAACTTCTATAACTCATCTGAAAATTAATGCTTCTCCTAACCTTTTTCTAAGATATTTTCAGAGATCACCTTTAAGTTTTCAGTCTTGACATTGAGTTAATTAGGAAAGTATTGCCCTATTACTTACCGGTAATCTTCATTACTCCTTGTCCCGTTGTCGTCGTCCCATTCCTAATAAAGTGGAGATGACCATCTCCACAACAGAAAAAAGAGCAGGAAAATGCTGGGACACCTAAACCCACCCCCTCTCTCTGGGTGTACATAAGCTGCACTATCCCAGCATACAGCCTGAAACACCAAGCCACCAACTGGAAGGCCGGCAGTCCGGGAGGGAGGGAGTGAAGTCATCTCCACTTTATTAAGGAATGGGACGAGGACAATGGGACCACGAGTAATAAAGATTACCGGTAAGTAATAGGGCATTACCTCCCAGTCCCTTCAGTCCTCGTCCCATTCCTCAAAAAGTGGAGAATACCAAAGCAAACAACCCGGCCTTCCAAACTCCCACCAATACCTGGGACACCACACCGAAAGCAGCACCCAACAGAAGCAAAATGGAGAACCACAAGAAAACAACACAGGGAGGAGCACACAACCAGCAACGCCACTGACCAAGCCAACAGAGCCGAAACCCCAAAACGAGCAGGTGACAACCATGAAAACCCCAAAACAAGGAGCCCAGCCTAGGAGCAGCCACTCAAAGGACAGACAACCAAAACCAGTAACCCCCCCACCAGCCACAGAGGAGGAGAACCCAACAAGAAAGGACCAGGAACAGATCGCAAGAACAGCGATGATGCCACCACAGAAGAAGACCAAGCGCAAGGAGCCAGGATCGCATTGAGAGGAACACAAGAACCTCAGGCAAGGCCAGAGGAGGCCCAGCACCCAGAGCCAAGCCCAAAGGGAACTCCCAGAGGGGCCGAAACAACCAGCCCCCCATAACAACCAGCAGAAGCGGGGCCAGAAGAAGCGGAAGCGCCCACACTGCACAATAAAATCCAGGAAGGGCAACCAACCAGGGAGGAAAAAGCCAACGTTGAAGCCAAGAACACCAGTCACCACTAGGCAGCCACCCAACCAGGGAAAAACCAGGCCAAACCCCCCTGAACTCCTGAGAACAGATGAGAGCAGGCTTGTGCATGGCGGAATGGCCGAAGGCACAGAAACACCACCCGCCGACCAGAACACAGCAGGTAAACACAACCAACTACAGGACCAGCCCCAACACACCATCCTCAACAGAGCCACAAAGACCGAAGAGGACAGAGCCCGAAATTAAACCAGACACCGACCTGAGGACCAACCAAGGACAGGTGCAAACCAGGAGGAGAGGGGGCAGGGACCACAAGCAAGCTCCCATCCCGCATTGCTGACATCCCTGGAAACAGAGAGCCCAGAGGCACAGAAACCCCAGAAGCAGCCCAGACTACTGGGCAGTAACGGCCATAAAACCAACCCCAGCAAAGACACCAGACAGCTGCATAAATGCCACCATACCCGGAGACGAACCTGGGGCACAGGGACAGGTCAACAGGCCAGAGCCGAGGCACACACCCCGAAGCAGAAGACACCGTGACATGAACCCAGCACCCCGCCCAATGAAGGCCAGGGAGAGTCCAGAAGCGCAACCACCCCAGACAAATGCAACCAACAACAGAACTCAGTCCACAGAAAGGCAAAGGAAGGACCTCAGTAAACCCCGCACAAGACCATTGCACAACACCAAGAGCAATGAGAAGAAAAAAAGAGAAACAAACAAAAAAAAGCAAGGCCACCAAATCCAGGGGAACCTAAAGCCTAAACAAGGCCAAAAGGGAAGTAGAAGCCCCAAACAATACCCTCGCCAGGAGACAACAATAGAGGGTCGATCATGTTACCTGGGAAGACCAAATCCCAGAACAGAGAAGGAGGGAAACCCCCACCGAACCAAGAGCTGACCCATCGGCCAGGACGACAAAGAAGGACACCAAAGAACCACCAAAGGGGAAACCCAAGAGCAGCTGCAGAAGAGTACAAGACAGGAGTGAAAGACAGGGAGGCCCAAAGCACAACCCACAACCCACCGGAGCCCCCAAAACACCCAAGAAGCCAGCAGGCCTAATGGACAGGCCAGCCAGACAGGAGGCCCCCAACACGGCGTCCCCAGGGGCCAGAAGGAGAGGCACAGGGCCAACAACCCCAACCCCAAAAACCCCCAACCAAAAAGGGGCACAGGGAAGGGCACAGGAGCCAGCCACAGCCAGGCCACGCAGGGATGAGAAGCAGCAGGAAGACACGGTGGGAGCCCAGCAGCCCACAAATGTCAACCAACACAATGGCCTAGCGGAACAGGCAAGGGGCAAAGGAGGGGTCAAGGGAGAAGGACTGAAGGCCAGCCAAGGACCCAAGAACTAAACCACCCACCACCAAGAGTCTGAAAGACCCCCACCGAAACAAGGTCCCAAGGCACCAGAGAAAGGACGGCCAGTAAAGGACACAGGCAGAGACCCAAAGCTGACCCCAAAGCAACAAAGACCCCTACAGCCAAAAGCTGGACACAACCAAGCAGAGAAGGCACCAGCAACCCTCCTTCAGAGGCAAAGGAGGGGCCAAACACATGGACAGCAAGGCCAAAAACCCAACATAGGCAAAACCCAGGCGCAGACAACAGACCGGAAGACCCCAGGCACCACCAAAACCAAAGGTGAGGGGCCAGAGACCTCAAAGGTGCACAACCCACCGAGGAGAGAGGTAGTAGAAGGAAAAAGGGACGACCGAACAATGGCCGACCCAAGAACCTCAGAGCCAACAAAAGAGCAAGGACCAGACCAAAACCAGCCCCTGCACCGGAGCGAGAAACGCCCAAACCCAAATGACAGGCCCCAAGGGGAAAGCCACAGCCCCAGTGATGAGGCAAAGCCATCCAGAAACCACAGGGATGACAAGGAGCAGCGGGAAAGCAGCAACGCGGCCCACACACATCAGGGGAGTCAGACACCAGACCCAAAACCGGCTGCCCCACTAGCACACCCACCAGCCACAACAGGACCAGGCACGGCGAGGAGGACACCCAGACAGGCAGCAACAAGCAAGACCCAGCACAAACACCGAAAGCAGCGGAGTACAAGAACTGACAGGGCAGAAAAGGCCACAGGCCAGGGGGAACCAACAAGGACCATACCTGCAGACAGGGTGGGGCACAGGAGCTGCATGCCCGAGAAACCAAGGAACCGCACAGGCAGAATCCAAGGTAGACCCACAACACCCAGCCAACACAGGCGGCAAAGGATACGGCAGGCGAGAGGTAGAGGACCCCCAAAAGCGGACCAAGACACCAAAAAAGGAACACAAGAGGGGAGAAGGACCACAACAGGAAACCCAAACCTCACTAGCCAGGCAAGTGCAACACAATCCAGCAATAGGCAACAGGCAAACACCAACGCCAGCCAGAAGACACACCAGGGGCACCACCATCACAGCCCTGAAGCCAACAGCCAACCAAGGCCAAGGACCCCTCCAGGACTGAGGAAGGGCACAAAACGACCCCCCGGCAACAATGGAATCCAAGAAACAGGAAGGCCAGAAACCCCAAGGGCCCGACGAAGGACACAAGAAGCGACCCAACCTTCAAACGGCCAACCCAGGCAACAGGCAGAAACGCAAATCCCAGCAACCGTGAAGCAGGGAACCCCAAAAGACAGGACCCCAGAACAGGAAGGCAACCGCAACAGGGCACCCACCACTGGGGTAGGGGAAAAGACAACCCACTGCCCGCCCCGAGCAGCCGGCCCCAGTGAAGGGAAACCGGAACACCAGCAACAAAAATAAACAGATAGCCAACAAAGACCCACACACCGACCAACGGGACATACAAAGGCCAATAGCCACAGTGCTCCCACGGAAGGGGTCAAGAAGAAGCAGGGTACCACCGAACAAGGGCCAGGAAAACTTTCCAGGAATGAACCAAGGTGTGCACAGTGTCCTGAAAACCCAGGCTGGTACCCATAGAGGCAGAAACCAGGCCCGAGCCCGCCCACGGACTGAGAGCAAACAAGGCCAGGCTTTTATCCTGCAGCACCTGGTATTCCTGGGCGGTCTCCAATATAGGTATTAAACAGGCCCGACCACGCTGAACTTCTGAAATCAGACGAGCTCAGGTGCATTTAGGGTGGTATCACTGTAGGCTGCAAAGCCCAAAGCACCCGGCAAGCACAGACGGGCACCCATCTAGAAGCACGTCATGCCCTACCCAGCCGAACAACCACAGCAGACAAGATCAGGAGCCCACAGGGTGGAATGGCCATAGGCCGTCGAAGGGAGCACTCAGGAAAACAGCACGCCACCAGGAGGAGGCTGTGCACAGGAAGAAAAGCATCACCAGAACTGGCCGGTTTGTTTTAAGTACATTAATTTATTTCCACAGCAGCGGAGTACGGCGGTGGTCACAACCGCGTACTCCTGTGAGCCGATTTATTTATGGTGATCTTTGGAGTTGTTTACCTGCAATGGATTGTGGCTGCATTATCGCGTTCTACCGAATGCAGCAATTGTTCTCCTTGGTATGGATATCACTTTGCAGCGGAGTACAGCGGTGGTCACTACCGCGTACTTCCGTGTGCATATACATTGATCCTATGTGTGTAAACTCAGTTCTACAGCGGAAAACAGAGGCGGTCGCAACCACCTTTTCCCGTGTGTAGATTGGATGGTTATCCTATATGTTTTGTGTTTAACCCTATAGTACTTTGATATTAATTTCTCAGCTTGCTACATGTGCAACTCTTGACTCTTGTTCAAAGGTGAAGTCAACCCTGTATGAAGAACGCTATGCTGGGGTGTTAGGACTTCATTTCACTAGTTTCTATGTTTCTTTATGGGTCTGCTGCTGAATTGCTATGGGTAGGTGGTAAAATGATTGAACCATTATATTTGGACTCAGAGGAGTGGATGGTTTTGAATTAACGATATGAATGCTTTCATTCCAGGTCAGGCGTTTATTGTATACTGGGGTCCATACACTTGATTTTCAGCAGTTATTCGCTCAGGTACATATATGTTATTGTTTAGTGAGAATTAAATGAGAGTAGATTATCTTCTATTGTTAACCCATATTTGTTGTTGTTTTAGATCCTATTTCCCTGCTGTCCCTCCCCCTTCTTTCCCTCACCTGATAATTCGAGGGCCCTGTGGGTAACTCCTTATCAGGGACTTGGTAATATCAGGATGTGGACCATACATTCTTCTGCGACTGAATCCTGCGGAGCTGGGCCTGACAATTTTAACTAGCTGGTAGTTACCATCATTGGCAAGCATTGTTACATTGTTTTTGTTCATACTAGTCGATATATAAATGCACACACCGCCCTTAGCCCTACCACTCTGACCATCAACTGCTGGGATGTGATAGGTCCTAAATCCATTCAGGATCTCTTCCTTGGTCCATGACTCCTGGAAACACAGGATCTCAAACTGTGAGATAAATTCCCTCCACGGTTGGTTGTTTAGCTTAGAGCAGATGCCAGCAATATTCAATGCAACTTTGTTACAGAGAGGAGGTTTGCCATCAATGGGACAGTTATTGTGGCGGGTTACCATCCCCATTAAGTCCTCCTTTAGATATCTAGGTGCGGAAGAGGCATTTGGGGTACCATGGGAATCGACCTGAGCCTCATTTATTGGGTCCAGAATCCCTTGTGCCTCATCTCTATTAATTCTGATAAGATCCTTATTTAGGTGTATAGATGAAGTAGAGACATTTAAAATACCCTGGGGATCAGTCTGGGTCTCTATCTTCAAGTCTATAAGCCCTTGAACCTCTTGTCTGTCACTTCCAGCAGTGGATTTGGAAGGGACATCATCATAACCCATCAGTGTCAGACCAGATTTACCCCTGGGTTCATGCAAGCTACGCGACAACAATAGACAAATTTGCCAGAGTCCAGTCAGTCAATGTCCTCCAAGGAGTTCAAAACATCAAAATGATTGTGTACTGGAATAGGGTATCAAGGCTGCCTAGTTCCCATATAGTTGTCTCCTTCAAGCAGAAGACCTTGTTGTATTAAGGAGTTAGATGGTGGATAAAAATATCCCAGTAGCAATATATTTATGTTATTGTGATTGACAGGCCCGTTATTGCCCCTTTCCTGGATAGTATGGGCCAGTTAAGGTGACCCAAAGGTTAATACAACACAATCTCCTCATAGTGATTTAGCAGAATGACCCACCCACGCAATCCTTTGTACCATTTTAAAATGTGAAAAAAGGGGATTTTTTAAACCGATCCTGCTGGTTAGAAAGTGTACGGAAATGTTTCTTAAGGTCGACCAGTGCTCAAAGACGTTGTAGGGTAAAGGGGGGACATTTGCCAAAACAACCGTATACGGACGTGCTTCTGGGGACAGATTTAAATTTTGTGATGGACTTTAGGGTGTGCCTTGATGTTCCGGAAAATCGATACCTCTCTTTGTTTCCACGATTCATTCTAGCAGTCTGTGCTCCTCTTCCTATACTGACAGGGTTATTAGGGACTACAGCTGTTGAGCCATCTCTGAGAGGATGTTGGCCAATAGAGAGAGGGGCATTGGGTTTATTGTTATTAGTGTTTTCCCTCCTATCTTGTAGGTTTTTAGTAGGGTTAAGGGTAAAGGATGATCCGGGACCCTCACCTACTCCCCTACTGGACAAAGAGCATTTTCTTGGATTGGTATAATCTACCAATGTAGACAAATGTTTACTACTGGCCAGCTCTTCCACCTTGGCTAGCCTAGCTTCTATATTAGTCATCTTTAACATAATGGACACCAAGAGGGTTGACACCATCGTCTCAAGTTTAGCCCAAAAGTTCCCATCTGGTATAATGTCAGCAGGCTAACTATCTGTTTTACAAAAGTAGATGGGCCCTCGTTTTTATTCGTACAGTTATCAATTTTCACCCTCATCCCGTTTATTCTCTGGACAGGTTAACTCTGTTTTTGAGCGCTTTTACCCTTCCTTTTTTTCAGGGGAGGTTCTGCCGTGTGATCTGGCCTACTTTTAACATTTTGCTCTCTAGTAGTGATTTTAGATCTAACAGGACTGACTTCAGGGTCAGAGGGTGAAAAGGAGACAATGGCTATTGCTTGGTCTGTTGCAGCTTGTGCTGATGTGCTGATCAGCAAAGGCGATAGCTCATTATTAATCACTGTTCCTGGTTCCATAAGTATAGGCTTCAGAGAGAGTCTGCTCTCGGAAGGCAGAGGTTGTAGGGACAGTCTTCGTTCAGTGAGTTTTATTTAATTCATAAGGGCTGATTCTGCCCTCTGTAGAAAGGCATCTAGGGTCCCTATGACACCTCGATCTTTGGTAAACTTGCGCTTACTCATATTTGACATTATCTAGCCACCAAATGTTTCAATATGACAAAAATACTAAACAAATATGAGATATCGGTCCCAAGGCCAAGCTCTTAGGGTGGTGGCCCAGCCCAGCCTCTTAGTGACTCTGAGGGGCTCAGACGGGCCCGCCCTTGGCCCGGTCTTTGCCCAAGCACGACCCGCACCATGGGGGTAGAAGCAGCGCATTATAGCATGATGGAAATGCCTCTCCCCAAAGCAGCTGAAGGTAATTAGGGCAATGTGGTGCACCCTGGGACTCCGAGTCCCACCAGGGTGTAGTCATGATGGGAGGAAAACAAGGAGTTACTCCGGGGCAGCAGTGATGATACACGCCAACCAGCAGCCCAGCCAAAAGGAGTTCAGCACAGAGAAACCAAAATGTAAAGCAGGAAGATCCTCTAGTGCGTCCCGCACCGAGGGCGTGGAGGCAGCGCTTTATAGCATGATGGTCACGCCTCCCCGCCACGGCAGCTGAAGGTAATTAGGGTGATGTGGTGCACCCTGGGACTCCGAGTCCCAACAGGGTGTAGCGGTGATGGCAGGAAAACAAGGAGTCACTCCGGGGCAGCAGCGATGAGACACGCCAACCTGCAGCCCAGCCAAAAGGAGTTCAGCACAGAGAAACCAAATGCAAAGCAGGAAAATCCAGTAGCGCGTCCACAATATTAACTACCATGATCCATATTTCCAATTCAATATTATCATTAAAAATGATATACCTACCCACATTATTCCCTTTCTAAATATTTTTGTATCTACAATACTTTGACCTCAACATTAAGGCCAACATATATTTTGGAGGGGATATTCTGGCTACATACTGACCTGATACTTGTGGCACAGCTTCTTTACTACATGATATTGCGCCATATGATATGAGCAAGCAAGCAAGCAGAACCGGGCTCACCAAGGACGAGGGGGTGACTATCCCTGCCAGTTTCCTGCCAGTTTCCCCCTCGCCGCCGCAAGCACAACAGCGGCCGGAGCGCGAGGGGGGAAACCACAATCCCCAGACGCCCCAGCGGTGCTACTCGCCACACACGGGACCAGCCCGCCAGGAGGCGCCACAAAAGGACAGCAGCCCCGGGGGAGCGGGGGGTCAGCAAGCAGAACCGGGCTCACCAAGGACGAGGGGGTGACTATCCCTGCCAGTTTCCTGCCAGTTTCCACCTCGCCGCCGCAAGCACAACAGCGGCCGGAGCGCGAGGGGGGAAACCACAATCCCCAGACGCACCAGCGGCGCTACTCGCCACACACGGGACCAGCGCGCCAGGAGGCGCCACAAAAGGACAGCAGCCCCGGGGGAGCGGGGGGTCAGCAAGCAGAACCGGGCTCACCAAGGACGAGGGGGTGACTATCCCTGCCAGTTTCCACCTCGCCGCCGCAAGCACAATAGCGGCCGGAGCGCGAGGGGGGAAACCACAATCCCCAGACGCCCCAGCGGCGCTACTCGCCACACACGGGACCAGCGCGCCAGGAGGCACCACAAAAGGACAGCAGCCCCCGTGTCGCGGGACCGCGCGCGGGAGGGTGCCCGGGGCTAAGCCCGGGCAAAGGGCGGGCCCTCTGAGGCCCTCAGAGGCACAAAGAGGCCTGGACGGGCCACCACCCTCACTACTCCTTTTCATCAAAGAGGTACTGTGATTCCCCTTACCATTTCTATCAGCCCACTGTTTGCTATTTTGCATCATACCATTTCTATCTGGGAGGAGCTTAATGCCATGTGTGGAACTCAATATATCCCTGACCTTTTACCCTCCATAAGCACAGACACCAACCCAGAGGTTTTTAACGCCAGCCTGCAGATGTCACCTCTGTGTGTTAACAAACTCCAATCTCCACTCATAGCACTACCGGGTGGGCAGAACACCAAAAGAAAGACCGATGATGCCATCATCAACGGGAAGCCAGCCAAAATTCCAAAACTATGCCCCAGTCCCTCTCAGCACAACTCCAATGTCAGCTTTGTGTCGGGGGACATGGAGCATGGAAAAATGGAAAACTCCCCATCATTCCCACAACCAACTTTATTGGCCCAGCTCGAGCACCTATTAACCTCCCTAATTTCACCATTGGTGGAAAAAATCAACGATCTGGGGGACAGGATATCTAACATTGAACTGATAGTTAAAACACATATTCCATCAGGAACCAAACCAGCATCATCAGACCCTCCGATCCCCCTCATTGCTCTGGAAAAACCCATACTGAATTCCCGCAGGAATGCGCATTCTCAAACTATATCATTGGTACAAACAAACCACATTGAGGCAAAAATTGAACCTATTAGAATACCACGAATAAACCTACCCCCCGAAGCCGCCCCCTATGTGACCGTTGTCTCCGGGATTCCACCACTAACTCACGGAAAAGTTGAAACACGCCAAGACTTACTACATAAGGCCATGTTTTGGTTACAGACTAACAGACCTCTGCCACCTGACCTAGATGGGGGTATCTTAAGTGTTAGGAGGGTGGGGTGGTTGGGCACTTTGCCAAAAAACATTCCAGGGGACTTGGTCCTAATTAGGTTCAAGCAAAGGAAAACAGCCCCTTACTTACGATCCTGCAAGTATAAAGAGGGGGATGGCCCAATTCGTATCTGGGACTTACATGACTTTTATCCAAGCTTTCCATCCACCCAGATATCAAGAACACAAGGGCCAACGTAAAAATGCTGTTTCTTCTTTCATTAGAATTTCATATAATATTTCTTTTTTTTTTCTAGCTATGAAAAGTTTTTGGTTTCCCTGATCCCCTTTTCTCTTTTTTTAAAAGTAATGCCGTTTTAAACTTTATTAGATCAGCTTTGGTGATCAGAAATAGATATTGATGGAATTTGGTTTTAGAAAAATTTTGTAAACATGTATTGTGATTTTATGGTTGATTAATTCCAATGTCTTTTTAAAAATTGTCTATGTTTACTTTTATGGTTTCTTCATGAAATCGAAATAAAGTTTTGAAACTTGATATGAAAGTAAAACCAGAAGCGATAGAGTAGTAAGCCACTGTGCTGCAGCCAAGCCTCCGAGAAACTTTACTAAAGGAATGACTGTCAGCCTTATTAAACTTCCATAGTAGGGTATATTGGCACTAGAGGTATAAACCCCCTAGCCCAACACACTATGCCTCAGAATTTTGCTTCAGTGACTTAAAACTAGAGAGGACTTCTGAAGGTACAAGTTCCAAGAGGCAAGGACTGAACAGAAAAGCAGCATACCAGTTTAGTGGTGAGATGGACCTGAAGAAGATCTCTATCTTTACTCAGCAGATTGCAAGCATTGTTGATAAAAACAGATTTTCCTCTGCCTGATAGGCTGACGCAAATAGGTGTATACATTTAAAAGTTGGCATGCTCCTTTAAGCACATTCTGCTGGCCTCAGGAATCAAGTGGGGAGTCTTCTATAGTATTCCAATCCAATCCAATCCAATCCAAAAAATCTTTATTTCGGCCATTTAGGCCATAAAAGATACATAAAAATACATACACAGTGTTAAAATCAACAAGGAAATGCATACAAGAACAAGTAACAACATTTCATGTAATTTAAAATCAGGTAAGTAAAGTGCATAAAGGGAGGAGCAACAACAAATCATGTCAATAAGAATAAAATAGACAGTGTGATGGAAGTCGTTACCAACGGGAGTCAAAGGTTGCAATAAGGCAGTGGCAGAGACATTCATCCTATGATGGTTTGGCCTTAATTAACTTGGACCTAATGCGCCACATGGCGAGGAGATATTTTGAGACTGCAAAAACAATGTGGGGGGAGGAATCAGATTTCAGTATTCTGTACGATATTAAACAGTTCCTTATTGCCATGTTCCTACATAGGGGCACCAACCAATATTTCCTTGGAGACTTATAGGTGGGGCAAAAAAACAGAACATGGATTTCCTCCTCATCACACGAATTGCAGCCAGGGCATAGTTTGTCCCCTCCGTTGGTCCATTTGCTAGTGAAGGATTTGATAGGTAGGGTGCCAAACCGCCACTGTATGTAAAGCTTCCTTGCCGTAATCGGGTAGATAAAATCCATAAAAGTTTCAAACTTATAAGAATTTTTGGATTCAGTAAAACAGTGGGTTAGGGTGCCGATACTAGGTGCAGTCAAATGGGATACAAGATTTTGTTCCTTGTATGCTTCCACAAGTCTTTTCCGGGGGACCTTGTTACATCCTATTTCTGGAGCCTCCCACAGCTCATTAAAACCAAGCCGGAACAATTCTTTTTTAACAAAGGCTAGCCAAGGGATCTTGTCATTGTGGTTTAAGTTCATGACATGCACAAGATCTTGCCTATAGTGACTAAGCTCCTTTGTTTATTTATTTATTTATTGACATTTGTAGAGCGCGGCGAATACCCGTGGGCGTCTCGGCGCTAATTAAGGGCATAGATCAGCAATTGGGGTAGAGAGGAAATACAAGGCTATTGGTCAAATAACCACGTCTTTAGCTGTTTGCGGAATATGAACAGGGAGGGACTTGCTCAGATGTGTGCAGGAAGGGTGTTCCAGAGTTTAGGGGCGGCAACCAGGAAACGCCTGTCGCTCCAGGTGACTGTTCTAGTGCGAGGCACAGCCAGAAAGTTCTGATGAGAGGAACGAAGAGATCGGGTTGAAACATGATGGAGAAGATTCTGTTTGAGAAAGTGGGGACCTTGATTATTGAGTGACTTGTAAACAATACACAGCGATTTGAATTTGATGCGGCTGCGTATCAGGAGCCAATGGATATCCCTATTGATGTTTGTTACTGGTGCGAACTTGGGGATCCCAGCCAGCATTCGTGCGGCTGCATTTTGGATTGACTGCAACTTATTTGTCACTCGGACTTGTGCATTTAAGAATAGGGCATTACAATAGTCCAAGGAGGACAGGACTAGTGAGCTGACCAGTGTTTTCCCGGCCGTGTTTGGTAGGAAAGGTAGTATTTTCCTAATCATTCTCAATTTCATATAAGCTGTAGCCGCAATTTTGTTCGCATGTGCCATAAAGTTGAGGCCAACATCAAAGATGACGCCAAGATTTCTCACTTTGCTGGCTGGACTAGGCGGGAGACCGAAAGATGGTGGCCACCAGACAGGTGACCAGCCCGGGGAGAGGTGACCGAAGATGACCACTTCAGTTTTTTCTGAATTGAGTTTCAGACAATTCGTGACCATCCAGTCACCTATTGCCATCATTCCTCTCGTGAATCGATTGGCCACTTCCTCACCGTCCTTCCTCACCGTTGTTGACCAGAGTCTATGCCAGAATCTTATAGGTTTGGATTCAAGGTCCTCCCTAATGGACGGTAAACCCAGATCTAAACGTAAGGGAAACAGAGGAGTTGCGGTTGGGAGGGCCAAAAGACGCCTCATGAAGTTGCTTTCAACACGTACCAGCTCAATTCCAGCTTGGTGTCCCCATAATTCGCTACCGTAAAGTGCAGCAGATTTCGCTTGAGTTTTGTACATCTCAACTGCAGGAGCTATAGGTTTGTACGTTGAGGTGTTTGTGACCTTTAAAATAGCCCCAGACAGTTGAGAAAGCCTTATTCGCGAGCTTGCGATCTGTGGACCCCAGGAAAGGTTCTCTTGGAGGGTTACGCCCAGGTACTGAAATGTTTTGACCCTCTATAGAACCGTGGAATTTAGGGATGGATTAGGTCTCGTTGTGGAGGAGGGGTTAAAGATCATGTACTTGGTCTTCCCTGCGTTGATCTCAAGGCCATACTGCCTGCAGAAAAGTCCAAAGCCATCAAGGATTCTCTGAATTCCCATGGGTGATTTGGAAAGCAGGAGGGTGTCGTCAGCAAACATAATTGCCGGCACCCTCCTACCTGCCAAAACCGGGGCGTCATTGTCCCTAACGTTAACTAGGTGTAAAATGACACTGTTCACGTATAGACAGAAAAGAGTAGGGGCAAGGACGCAACCCTGCCTGACCCCCCGGGAAACAGGAAATCTTTTTGACAATACTCCACCCCGCCCACATCGTACCTGGGCAAAGTTGCCCTGATGGAGTCTTATTATGGCCTGGAGTAAATTGGTGGGTACTCCCATCTCCTTCAGGACCTCCCAGAGTTTTTTCCGTGGCACCAAATCGAATGCTGACTTCAGGTCTACGAACACCATGTACAGTCTCCCGCCCTCGATGGTCACCGATTTCCAGAAGAGGAGAACAAGGCGGAAGATTTGATCCATGGTGGACGTGTTTTTCCTGAAGCCAGCCTGGAGGGGACTTAAGATTTCATTTTCCTCCATCCAGTCCAAAAGTTGATCCAATAAGAGTCGAGAATAAATCTTTTGAGGGACATCTATCAGGCTGATCGGCCTGTAGTTGGATGGGAGCAGAGGACAGCCCTTCTTGAAGATTGGGACTATCTCTGCCCCAGCCAAGTACAGGGGATCGCCATTCCACGTGCAAGTGAATTGAAAAGGATGTGAAGATAAGGCGCTCAAATCTCTGGATGGGACCTTAAAAGGTCACCAGGTAATTTATCAAGGCCAGGGGCCTTGCCCAGTGCTAGACCGTCTATTGCGCTAACCACTTCCCCTAGCGTAAACTCCAAGGTGTCTCCAGGAAGGGAAAGGAGTGTTGCAACAGTGACATCAGTATTCTCTAAGGCATCTGCATAGAGTTTACTGAATTGTTCTTCCCATATATGTGCTGCTATATTGGGTTCAACTGCAGCTTTGGGTTCCCCTGAGCCAGTAGTGACTAAGGACCAAAATCTTCTTAAGTCCTTAGTTGTCAGGGCTGTTGAAAGATCCTGCCATCCATCCCAGTCCCAGTCTGATCTCGCACGGGCCATTGTGTCCTTATACTGGCGTCGCAGAACAGACACCCTGGTACGGGGTACACCCTCTTTGACTGCAGCAATGAGGTCAGATTTGGCCTTTCTGCAATCAGAGTTGTACCAGGTGGAAGTTCTAGTCTTGTGCTTGGGCTTAGGCACCTCTGGATAGAGAACCTCTCCCAGTACTCCCACTAAGTCCTCGTGTATAAGAGGTAGGGTTTTATGTAATTCGTGGGTGCTGGATTGACTAATTAAAACATCCAAAGCCTCAAATTTAGGCAGCACCAGATTATAGATTTTCCCAATGTGTTCTTCCGATTTGGAAAATTTCTGCCATCTCACCCTACGCCTGTTTGAGGTTAGTACCAGGTTTCCCCATTCATCTCTTTCCTCAAGTGGAGAAAGTCCGGTATGTTCTGGAAGATAGGCCAGGGAGAGTAGGAGAGCATTATGATCACTATCAGTGCGGGGGATTATATTAAAATCCTCTACCTTTGGCCAAAGACTGGTATCAACAAAAATGTAGTCCAGTCGTGACTCATGATTTTTCCTGTTAAATGTACATTTTGAAGGGGTGTCTGAGGGTGTGCGTCCGTTACAGGCTCTTAGCGCAAAATTTAGAGTTAATGACATGATTTGGACCGCAAGTGGAGACCAGGACCTGGGATAGGGCGATTGACACACTGGAATACCCCAGAAGTCGTCTTCTGCCGTAAGGGCCCCTTCCCTCAAGCCCTCTAAGGGCTCGAAATGACAGTTAAAATCACCACCCATTACCACCTTACAGTCGGTCGGCAACTGACTCAAGAAGGACGCAAGGTCTTCAAGTGTAGTGGACTCCACCGCTGGACCTACTGGGCGGGAATAAACATTTATTATTGCCAACTTGGGGGCGCCCGTCCAGTTCAATAAGACGCACTGGATGTCTTGAGAGAACGTGGCTATAGTTTCCGCTGTGCAACCAATATGAGACGCTATCCACACCGCCAAACCACCCGAGGGCCTCCCCTTACCATTCCAGGTAGCCTGGATTTCAAATATTGCATAACCAGTTTTAAGAACGGGTTCCCTCGCCCATGTCTCTTGAAAGAGGCAGATGTCATTATTTTTTATTAGGGAGTCCCATTCTTCAGTGTGTATTTTATTGAAAATACCGGCAACATTCCATGATAGTAGCCTCAGGGCTCTAGAGGAAGTATACAATGTGGATCCCTGTCCCCCGGAGGTATCACTACTACTGCATACATGTGGGATAGGAATCCCTGGAGGGGGACGTGGACTGTGGTTAGGTGTGAGTAGAAGGGTTTGGATCGTGCCATGGGAATCACCTGGCAACTGAGGAGGAGAATTAGGACCAGAGACATAAAAATTAACGTTCTGTACACTTAAGCCCCTCTCTTCAGCAGAATGACCAGGGGAGGATCCCAGGCGTCAATCACAGGAATCCAAGCCGGAAAAAACTTCAAATCTATTGCTAACTTCCAAGGGTGTGAAAGGAAGCAAGTGGTCCATCCCCCCAGTTTGAGAAGAGTAGTCCGATCTCCTATAATTAGTACCATAGCCCCTTTGCGGGACTGATTCCCACCCATAAGCATTCTTTTGAATCATGGGGCCAGGGTGCAAGGGGAAGTAATGGTTGTTTTGTTTTGGACCATTAAAACCTGTTAAGGCCATAGGTGGCCATGGACATGACAGCGGAGCTACTAAGGCTCTAGGGTAAAAATAGGTAAGATCACACGGCATAATTGATTTACCTAAGTTCCCTGGCATCCAGCTCAGAATGTGCCTAACAGCTTCTGGATCCCTAAAGTTAATCACAATCAAGTCGCCCTCTATGTCTTTCTCCCGCCCCCCCAACCAGGAGAGTCGGCGCACATGCACTATGTCCCCGTTAACATTCTCCGGGAGTGGCCTATTTTTGGACAGCCAGTACATGGTTTTATTTTTAAGTTGCTGTGGACCTTCTCGCTTGTCAGGGTCAAGGGTGGGAACACCCGTGAGCACCACTACATAGGGTAGTGATTCCGGAGGAAGTTCAACCTGGGGGATCCTACGTTTTGCTACTTTGCTAGGGGGTTCCCTCTCTCCAGCCGACTGCATTGGTCTTGTAGCCATACTGTTTCCACCCTTCGGGATGGCACCATCCATATGCGTGGCAGGTCTGGGAGGAATGGCAGAGGTTGTAGTTCCTAAGGGATTATGGGACACTGTTTTAGTGTGGGCATTGGGCATAGGAAATGAAGCCGTTGTAGTGGTAATGGAAGTTGTGTGGGCCGCCTTGGCTAGATTAGTAGATGTTGGATGGGCCGTCTTGGATGAAGGAGGTTTTGGGATAATAAGTGAGCTGACTGCAGTCAGTGCTGTACTAGGAATAGAGGGGGCCTTCTGATTATCCGGTTTATTAAGAATAGCCTGTTCCAAGTTCCCTAGCCGTTGTTCGATGGCCAATAGTCTGTCTACAATAGGGGAAGTAAGCGTCCTGAGCATTTGCCCAAGAAACTCCAGGGTGGGGGCGAGCAGGAGAGTCTCCTCGGAAGTTGCACTTGGGGGGGTGGTAACAAGTGTAGGTAGTGGTGATTCTTGTGTAGTCACTATAGTGATAACAGGACTTGTATCCACAATTGGTTTGGACACAGCAGCTACACCCCCCCCCTTTCCCCTTACCAAAAACAGAGTGACTAATTTTGCCCTTTTGAATAGAGCCCCCCTTCCTCATTCTCTTTTTGGGTGGAGGACCATGGATCATCTGGGCCTCTATCCTCCTCGATTGATTTTTGGAGATGGTTTTACCAATGTGGACGGGAGCTGGCGTGACTTCCTGGCCTACATCAGAATTACAAGGTGGCGGGGGATCAACAGTAGGTGGGCTAAATGGGTCCCCGGGAGAAGGCGGTGTGGGAGTAATGTCCCTTAGAAGTTCCGGAATCCCCTGGGATGTGAAGGGGTCCTCAGTGATAGGGGTCACCTCTAAGCGAGATGATATATTATGCGGGGATGTTACCAGAGGGGGTCTGGCCTTATAACCCTCGATGGAGCGGCGACTCTCCACCCTTCTCTCCGCTAAGGCTTCTTCCCTTTCAATTTCTGAGAAAGATTTCTTAAAATAGTTGTCTAAAGTGCCCTTATTAGGGTTTGCCCCCACTAACCCAGGTGAGGCAGTATCCATGATGGCAAGAGAATACACAACTGGGATGAATGTACAGGAATAACCGTTCTGCAAATTATTTGGCAAGCAATAGTAGTGGAACAGGACTAGCACAGATTGTTGAGGTCAGGAACACAGTACAGCACATAGAAAGAATGTATAAACAGTTTTCTACGTGGAGAGCTCAGGTCTGGGTATCACACATGAAATTGAAGGGACCTGGCCCAGCCAAGCCTCTCCAGCCACCTAACGGCCACACAACGCCCCGCCCTTTGCCCGGGCTTCGCCCGTGCTTCCGCCCGCGCGCGTCCCGCGTATGCGTCAGGAGGCTGGGCTAAATAGGAGGAGGAGGGGGGCGGGAAGAGGCACCAGGTGCGCGCGATGATCAGGCGCAAGCACCTCTGGGCCTCGCAGTCCCGCTCCCGCTAACTTGCTCGACTCCCTCGGCTGCTGGGCAAACCTGGTGATGGAGCACACGGGCTCAGGCAGAGTTCCGTAATCCAGGGATGATTAGTCCAAATGAATGCACAGCACACGGGCTCACTGGTCAAAGATCTCAACTATTGGGCGTGTGAAGGCTGCAATAATCCCTCAATGTGCACAGGAAACTGACACAACTACGAGCGGCTCCCGCGGAGCGGGGGCCGCGAGTCGTTAAATGCTGACAGGGAGGAGGGGGCGGGAAGAGGCACCAGGTGCGCGCGATGATCAGGCGCAAGCACCTCTGGGCCTCGCAGTCCCGCTCCCGCTAACTTGCTCGACTCCCTCGGCTGCTGGGCAAACCTGGTGATGGAGCACACGGGCTCAGGCAGAGTTCCGTAATCCAGGGATGATTAGTCCAAATGAATGCACAGCACACGGGCTCACTGGTCAAAGATCTCAACTATTGGGCGTGTGAAGGCTGCAATAATCCCTCAATGTGCACAGGAAACTGACACAACTACGAGCGGCTCCCGCGGAGCGGGGGCCGCGAGTCGTTAAATGCTGACAGGGAGGAGGGGGCGGGAAGAGGCACCAGGTGCGCGCGATGATCAGGCGCAAGCACCTCTGGGCCTCGCAGTCCCGCTCCCGCTAACTTGCTCGACTCCCTCGGCTGCTGGGCAAACCTGGTGATGGAGCACACGGGCTCAGGCAGAGTTCCGTAATCCAGGGATGATTAGTCCAAATGAATGCACAGCACACGGGCTCACTGGTCAAAGATCCCGACTATTGGGCGTGTGAAGGCTGCAAGAATCCCTCAATGTGCACAGGAAACTGACACGACTACGAGCGGCACATGGGTTTTACGGACAAAGCCAGTGATAACAGCATTCTGAACTATTCACAGCCTCTGAAGCAAATGTTTTGGGAGGGTACAATATAGGGTATTTCGGAAATTGTCATGGGCAATAATGGTAGCTCCTACCACCATAGAGAGATTTTTTTCTCATAAAGTATTTCAAACAATGGCTACAACCTATTAAGATAGAGAAAATATCTTAGGGTTGTGAAGCTGTAGGTAGTTCTTGGCCATCCAAGAAAACATTTTGTGCAGCACATGGTCAAGGCAATAACCCAGAGAGTTGTTGGAAGGGGCTATAACATATATCCATGTGTCATAGGCATATGATTAGAAGGACACTTGTAAACCACAAAATAACTAGTATTGAACTCTGATGGACTTCACGATAAATCCAAGTAGTTTTTAGGGGAAAGAGTCTAGTTTGACCTATTAGGGGAGGCCTTTGAGGAGAGAGTCAATCCATTTGATGATATGTCCTGATGCTCACAGCACAGTAAATACATTAAAATGGAAGGATTTTTGGTATTTGATTCTCAGTTGCTGGGGTGTAGGAGAGAGTAACGTGCAGCTGCAAGTCAGATACTTGTCAAATATCCAAAGTTGAACTTCAATAGCCACGACTGGTCACGTGATTTGCCTGATAAACTGTTGGGGAGTATGAGTCAACTCACAAAAACATAATAATACTCTTTCAACATGGTATGTGACCTACCGCATAACACACAGGGATGCTTTGACTTTTGGGCATATTTAAGCCATCAAGTGTGTACAGTGGACTAAACACTTTAACACACACACATATAATGTATGCTAGAGAGTTCCAATTCAATTTGTCTTTATTGTTTGATTAATTAAAATCATGACAATTAAAAGGATTACTTCTTGTATACAAAAGAGTTGAAAAGCAGATCGTTGATACAAAAGGGTTTAAAAAAGAAGCGGAGATATTGCAAAAAATTCATCGGAGCGTGGTGGTTAAATGTTCATAATTGTCCGAATTCATGTTTTATCTAGTGTAAGACATAGGCTAACTAGAGCAATATCATTATTATTGAGGGCAAAGAAAAAACAGCTGAACATCAACATGTTAAAAGGTAGAATGAAGGGAATTAAAACAATGTAAACAAAATGCAACATTTGTGCATTTGCTCAGAGTGCTCAAGTGGTCGTTAGAGGCTCAAGTGATATCACGGATGTGCAGGTTAAGGTGAGAGTGCTTACAGACCTGTCATTCCAAGATTTGTGACCGCTCTTGTGATGAATTTGGTAAACCAGACTTGAACATCGTGTTTTCTGGGTTCATGGCAGCTATTATGGCTTGTGGCACGATCGTACTCCGTGTTTGTTCCATTCGCCCGCAGTAGAATCCTTCTATCGTTAAGCAATGCGGACATACACAGACCACATGCTCAATTGATTCCGGTGGTAGCTGCACCCCCTGCACTCTGTGTTATCACTTGAAAGACGCTTTTCTGGTAAGTGGCTTAAGAAGGGCCAATTGCCTATCCTCAGTGCCATAAACCTTTTCTTCCATGAAAGTGAATAAGTGCTTGATAGATAGGGTGGCTCCGCCCCTGGCTTGAACTCAGAAATAACTGTCCAGGTGTGTTTTCTTTTGGACAATTGTGCCCTATCTGAATGAAAAGACCAGAGTCGAACACTTCTTTTGATGGAAAGCTTAAGGGCCTGCTGGGGTGGGTTTGTTCCCCAGTATTCTTCTACATCAAGTAGTTGCAGGGAGTGTTCAAAGTGGCATCATGTTTTTGGCAGATTTGGCTGGACAATATTTTTTGCCGTAGCCTGGACTCCAGAATACCTTCAGGAGAGTTGCGCAGTCTGTTACACAGTTTCAGGAACACGCCGGCCTCAACACCTTGATGATCTAGTAGCTCAAACTCAAGCCTTACCTTGATCTTGACAGGTGCCATACTCACTTGAACATTCTGGTTGTTATTTTGGTCAGTATTTGAAAGTTGGTCCCCAGCAAAATCTCTTGACCATATGATAGCTAGTGATCTTGGCTTTTATTACTGTTGGGAGCTGGCTTAGGCTTGGGCCGAGTAGCTGTCTCGCGAGCCTCATTAGTGCAGCCTCAAGTGACAGGGCTTTTGCCCTAACCACTTCTTTCTGTTTCAAAAAAGTTCCTTTTGAATCTATGTAAATCCACAAATATTTATAGGATGTCACTGTTTTGAAGTTTTTGCCATTGAAGAGTCACCTGCCGCTCGGTGCTAGAGAGTTAGGCAGTGACTAATTTGAACTGGTGGTTGCAGGTGGGGCCCACTGGCACTCATTTTGGGGATGGACACTTTTTCTTTCTCATCAGACTGTGTGACACAGAGCATGAAGAGAAAAACACAAAAGGATGAAAAGAAGGTGAAATAGCAATATGTAAAAACAGTGACAAAGAAAGAAAGCATGGTTGAAAAAGAACATGAAAAAATGAGATGAAGGGAAAGAGATGCCTTGTAGTGAATGAACGAGCCATAAGGTGGAGTAAAGACTATGTAGCCTTAGCATTTTGTACCTCTGGCATTCAGCAGAGCTGTCCATGGTATTCTAGCTGAACTTTGGGTATCAGCGTTTATTCCTTTACAAATGAGGCACTGGAATTATGCATTTTACGCGTAATGTATGTGGGTGGTCATCTGCTTGAAAACTGTATGCCCGGTATGTTTTCACCTAAAAAAGGCATGCCAGAAACCAGCTCATTTTCGAACTTAGTGAATTTTGCTAGTGCCGAGCATGCAGCAGTGTCACACATCCACTTATACAGTTTCTGAAAACATTTTCTTCATGAAGCAAGTCTCTTGTGAATGAAAATTACACAATCAGCATAATAAAAGCAGAAATCATGCAAAATACAAATAACTGAGTAATCAAGATTTATGCAAGTACACCTGTGGTAAGAACAATATGACTAAGGACTTAGAGCACAACATAGCATCAACAAAAATCTCTCCTGTTCTGCCTCTACTTTCAAAACCTATCCATGGCACTCAGTTCCAGAAATAGCCTACTGCCCTCATTTAACCGCTTTTTGCAAGATCATAAAATTGGGATAAAACCATCTGATTAAGGACTGAAAGACAGATGTCTAATAGAAAGATAAGAATTTTGAGTTTTCAAGTGTGAACGTCCATCAATTTCTATCTTGCATCTTCTACCAAACATACGAATTTTAAAAACCTTCCATGGAGGCTATGTCTTTTCATGTTAACCTACTGGATTACT
Organism: Lissotriton vulgaris; assembly: GCF_964263255.1. Taxonomy (NCBI): domain Eukaryota; kingdom Metazoa; phylum Chordata; class Amphibia; order Caudata; family Salamandridae; genus Lissotriton; species Lissotriton vulgaris. The sequence continues at coordinate 668,727 of NW_028243982.1, forward strand.
CCTCCAAGTGCATAGACTATTCATTATTACAATTTTCCTCAACTTTACCATCTTATTTAAAAGGCAGTAGAGATGTTTTTAAATACAAATTCAAGACTTTGAATAGGTGAACAACTTCTTATATAAGAGCATTACACATGACATGATGAAGCAATTCATTCTTGTAGACACATTTTTAAGGGCAAGAAAGATCAAACATTATGCATTATTCTTTTTATTATAATTTTTTGTTTCCAGGAGAACATATTTTGCTTTAATGACAATCTGTAGCGAGAGAGAAGAATTACTGTGATGGGCACCTAGTTCAACCCTTTCTACCACAAACTTTGATTGGGCTTGTGGAAGGGGACAGATGTCACTTCAGTGACATAGAATTTTTCACACAATATGTTGTGATATGACTATGCAATGTTTAATTAGTTGTTCTTCATTCGGACTAGACCACATGCCATTGCAGTTAGATTTTTCAAAAGAGTAAATGAGAATGATTGGAACATGATTTTCATGGTTACCATAAGTCAAATCTCCACTAAATTCTTAGCACCCTATTTAGCGATTGTTTAATGGGTTACTCCATCACAAATGTGACAGCTAACCTGCCCACCTTATTGAGGTGCATTATGTACTATTCCTCTTTCAGTAAGGCAGACTGAATATATGTTGCATTTTTGACTGAGTACCCATCTGCCAAACCCCAAACCAGGCCCTTAAATGTTAGACTTGAGACCACAGAAGATTGGGGACTTCGCTATAAAACAATCACAGGAAGGCATTAGACTACTCTATGTTGTGAGCGGTCATCAAAGGTTACTAAAATGGTGCTTGCCTTTTCAAAAGCTACTCAGAACTATGGGAATTCACAGCTCTGATAGTGTGTGCTGTGATTCAAGAAAGAGGCTACCCAGAATGGGTTTTGAAAAAGTTGCAGAGAGAATATCTCATAAGAAATATTCTTACTTGTTTTTTTCATAAGCCCAGTGACATATGCTGATGAGATGACAACAAGATGTATCACAGCAATCGATTAGCAATCATAGATATTCCAGGTAAATTTGCTAAGCAATGTTGTGATATTCTAAAACGAGAGCACATCATAGGGAACATGATTACCCACACAACATTTATCATTTCAAGGAAATCTAGTTTCCTGAAGAATATGGTGGTTGTGAACCATGTTGACAAGCTTTGTTCGAGAAAGCTGCTCAGATGAAAATCTCTGCCTTTACACAGTCTCCCTGAATGTATCAAGAACTTGAATACCTCTCCAAAGAAAGATGGGGGAAATTAAGAAGGGGACAAGAAGAAAGAGGAACATTTGCTAGGGTGCTACCCTATCAGAAATACCTGGTATGGACTGATGCATGTTAGTTGTATCATGTGTAGCCAATACTTCAACTTGGAAATTGATGTGGATCTAAATAATAAAAGTATAATCCAATAGGACACAAATGACCAAATATTAGCTGGTGCAGAGAGGAATTTGCCCACAATCAAAGCGAATAGCTCACTCTGAACCAGAGTGGTGTTGGTGGCAGTGAGAACAGACATCGACCAGGATCCCACGTCTGATCCCCACAATGCCAAGCAGCAGAAGACTCCAAAACAGCAAAACGAGAAGAAAGGCAACCAACATGCAAACAATACAGGCCTTGGCCAGAAGATAAAGGGAAAGGACTAACCCAATGGAGAATCAGGACGAAGGTAAATAACACAATTGATAAGTCACATAGTTGAATGTGTGGACTAGGTGAAAGCGGAGAGCTAGTGCAACTAGAAAATGTTGCCAGGCAAAGCGATGTTGGCATTATGACTATGTATAGATTCTACTTCTCTTGAACAAAATATGAGCCTATGTGTCATGACCTAAGGAGTTCTCAACTCTAGAGTGGTTAGTGATCTAGTGTACCTCATTTACCACTGCCCAGTCTTCCACTGTAAACGGTCTCTTTCCTTTCTAAATACTGTAGTTTTATGAACAAAGTGAAGGGTGATCGGACTCTGATGGCTTTTCATGGGTCTTGGCAGGTCTAATTATGCGTAATTGTCTCTGTGACCCATTCCAATCTCTGACCTGAAATTCGGGCAGATATTGGGAAGCACAATGTCACTATATGGTTGCACACTAAAGTATTTTTTACAGAAATGCAAAATCTGCAAGAACAGCACCCATGCAAATGAGTATGAGGTTCTCTATCATTGCAGGAATAATACAACTTTGAAAAACCTAATATATGTAGGAAAATTGATTATTAGTTGTGGAGGAGTTTAATATCTTGCAAGGTCCAACACACAAGTTCAGTAATTAAATTTAAGATCAAACCCTGTTAGCAGAGCAGAGCAGAAAGGCTTAACTTAAGGATGAGTGTCCAAAGTCAAAATCACCATCATAACAATCCTACAAACAACTTCTAATAATGGACAATATTTTAATTAGAACACATTACACAATATGTATTAAGATCCAAAAAAAGAAACTGGACATATAAATAAATAAAAGAGAAGTGCCACTAAAAATAAAAGCACCAGTCATAAAACAATGTTTAAGGTTGACCAGAATCTATGTGCAATTTCAGACTTACCCCGATGGAGTGGAGGTTTTATAAATCAAGCTGGTCATCTCAGTTGAAATCCTGCTGCTGGCCAAGGTTGTATCTGGTGAAGAACTGTTGAAGTCAGACAGCCGCTGGATGAAGTCCCGCTGAAGCTTCTGATTTTGGTGGGAGGGCCTTCCAGCAGGAAAATTCAAACTTCCCAACTGCCAAAGTCCTCTCATTGATTGGATACCCTCTGCGGCTTCACCCATTTAAGATTTCTACCTTAAGATTCAAAACCCTCCAACAGGGCAAGCTTGGAAGACATATCTGATGAAGTCCTTTCTCAATTGCATACCTTACCGTGAGGTCCTGCTGAAGCTCTGTAAATCTTGGAAGTCGAAAAGACGAATAAGCCCCAACTTTTAAGACATTCTGGAGCAGTTTATATTGGTTACCTCTAAGGCTTCCAGGGCCTCAGTGACAGAACTCAGGGGCCAGGACTCACACCAGTAGAGCCCAGTCCTGATCCAGTTGTTATTGGTCAGCTTGTAATTCTAAGAATAGGGCCTCCTGCAGCTTGTGTGTCCCCTTACCCAAATAGTTCAGCTAACATGTGCTTAGAGTGCACTTCTAAGTCCCTGATACAAGTGAGAATAGGTCCAGCCTCTCAGGTCTTCAAACAAGACACAAACAGCAGTTCAATTTATCTTCTCTTCTTCCATAGGTCCAGGTGTGTTCTTATGAGCTGGGGGTGTGGTGCTATTGTTTTAAGATTCACTAGCTAATGGATGGGGGGATTTCTAAACATTCCTCTAACCAATTTGAAAAAAGTTCCCAAGGGCAAATAATAGCAGTACACTCTGTTTGCCATGCTTCAAACTATTCCATAGTGCAGCATTTCATCAAATTCCAACATGGCAGCATCCTTCGACATTGAAAGTGCCTGGTGTCCCAGCAGGGGTGTTTCTGGGGAAATTAGTAGTTGAAAAACCAGCAATACCTGCCAGCAACAACAAAAATTGAGATGATTATGGAAAACAAGGAATTTTCTCACCATTTGAAGCTCCGATTGCATTGTGCATGTGGTCATTAGCATGCATCCTATGAAGAAGAGGTTTTTAGGATATACATGTTTCATAAACAAAAATGACAGAGCTTATCTGGTGGCATAAGACTTCCATGAATTACATGATAGCCATAGTGACCTTTTAAAATTCTTTCTAGTGGACAGTGTATCCAAAAGGTCTCATGATGACAACAGAGTCCTGCAGCAATGATGGTCAAAATCATTCTACATTGTTGATTTATAGGCAAAAACTTGAACAGCACTGAATTTTGAAGAGGGGCTGGTAATTTCCTTATAGTTGAATTTGAATTCCTTTATGATATAGGATTGTATTCACAGCCCAGAATCTTCTCATTTGTCAATCAATATATGTAACTGCACTTTACTTAATGTATTTACGCTGTACAGGAGACCTTGCCCAATGGACCACGATTTCCCCCGCCACATTACTATGATGGGGGATCCATGGTGGACGCACAGACCGTCCGCCACGGAACCTCCACAGGCAATCATTACGATTGCCTGGTGGACAGTCCAGATAGGCTAAAGTGGTGCTGTCCTCCAAATTAGGATGCTGGGTACAGCCAACCTTTCCATGGATGCGAAACCGCAATGGAAAGGCTGGCAGGGATTTGTTTCGGGGGCCCGTTGCGGACCTTCCTTGTGTTGGGGGGAGTTGTGGGCGCACTGGGACGTACTCATGGTACCCATCTACATTTCACAGCATTAAGTGTCAGACACCGTGTGGTGCCTGTCATGTAGTGCAGTGACATGCACAACATGCTTTTTTGGCATTGTGGCGGGTGCTGCATCAGCAGCACCCCCCACCATGTTAAATGGCAAGATGCGACTGCCATACTGGCGGTGGCATCATAGTTTTTAGTGCAGGCCCACCACATGAATGGCGGGTGGTCCTGATCCCCACCACGATCCGCCCACCATCGTATTGACACCCTAAATGTTGGATTCTGATGCTAATTTGCTCACATGGGCTTGTATATTTCTATAATACATAGCATATTTATCATTGGGTCTAACCTTCTATATCAAAGGCATTTTTTGTTTTTAAATCACTTAGTGGAAAGGTGATCTGTCAAGTGGGGGCCAAGAAAGAGGGGGGTCCAAAAATGTTGATTTCCAATTTAAATTTTCATAGGAAATGTTGTTCTCTGACACAGAAAAAAACAAATGCTACTGAAAGTTTTACATTTCCACAGAAAGTCTACTTTTTGTTATTTGGTTAAAATCTGTTTGGTAGTTTTTTAGAAATTAGCATTCTAAATAGTGCTTCAGTGAGCATGAAGGGGTTGATCACCATAAAAGAATAATGCTATTTGGACCGTTGCTGTCCAGGTATGCTCTAATTGGTCAATTAAAGGGGATTGTTCAGTCCTGATTGTCTGGTCACAAAAATAACAATATGTTTTTGCAGCCATTATAGGAACCAGTAACATGGTCCCTATGAAATGAAAATGAATTCTAATAAAACTATAGAGGGGAGTACAATCTGACTCCCAAGTGTGGGAGTTCCATGGGGGATACGGTCCACCCTGAAATGCATTGTAGCAAAAGACTGTTTCTGAGAGTCACAAAAAACAAACACAGATGAGGAGTGATAACACATTTTAGTCTTAATGTAAATTGTACATTGGCGGTATCATACTAATTTTAGGATTTATGGTGTGTTCAATAATGATTTTACTATGCGCAAAATGTTTTTCTCAGAAATGGAAACATGTTTGAGAGAAAAAAATTCTCTTGTGATTTTCTCATTGCAGTTGCAAGAAATTGGGATTTTGATGGAGTGTGGTGAAAACCCTTCTCAAGCTACAACCACAATACTTGTCAGGGTGAACAACAAAAGTCACTAAATTAACCTGTGCTTAACTTTCTGATAGCTTGGCACAGAAGCAATCAGGCTTAACTAAAGGGCAATGTGTAAAGTATTTATGCAGCACAAGAACAGCAATAAAGTGAAAACAGAAATTAAAATCCCAAACCAATTTAGAAAAGTAACATAGATGTTAATAAACAAAATGAGCTTCTGAAAGCTCTAAATACTTTAAAATAAGCCTCTGTCTGCGCAAACACCTCAACCCATTCAGATTCCAAGAGATACAAAGAATCTTTTTACCATCTTTGGTGTTACCTGCCAGGACCTTGGAGGACTACCAATAAAAAAAATGCTTCCTTATTGTCACTGTGAGATGAGGTATTTTTTAATTTTTTTATTATTTTCCCTACTCTGCTCCCCACCCTGTGCTCCCCCCCTCCATCCCCGTTCCCCTCTCTCTGTGCCCCCTAAACCTCCCATACTTCCCTTTTTCCTGAGGAACCTTCCCTTCCAATAGGCAATGCCTATTCGGGCGCTACTCCCTCGGAGTATGTTCTCATACTTAACACTAGATATGTTGCTTGAACCAAACAAAACCCTGCTCCCAAGGAAAGTTACAGTGGCGCACCCTTACTTCCTGTCCTGTTTTTTGTGTTGAATCTTAGCAATAAGTGGGTCCACGTCTTCTGTAGATCATAACATATGCATGTGATTTTTCCATATTGCCCGTATGGTAGCTGGAAACCTTAACTGAGCTTTCGCGCCAAGGCTGTTAAGTTCATCCAATCTTTTCCTCAAATCCCATTGTCTCGTAGTCCTTATGTGTGATATATCCGATCTATTAGAAAAAGAGAATGGGAGTATGTTCGAAAGTGGTGAGGTAATATCCCCTTCCTTTAATGCAGGAGACAAAATAATCTCCTTCACAGAGTAGGATAGGAAATTCACCAAGATCTTACGAGGTTTCTGCTTCCCTGGTCTTCTCCTAAACGGATCCCTATGCACTCTTTGGATTTCGTAGTTTCAGCAGCAGAGATATGTCTATTGCAGGAGACCCACCTAAATCCTACAGAGTTTCAATCGGTCTTTTCTAAGATTCCCTGGGTACAATGCTTTTGTGCCTCACAACAAGCATTGAGTTGTCGCAGAGTAGCAATTGTGGTAAAGAAGGGTCTCCCCTGCAGGATTAAGTCAGTTCAAAGTGACCAATCAGATAGATGGGTAATAGCTCTACTGGAGTTCGGTGGGGTGGAGTTGACCTGCACATCCTATTAAGGGCCAAATACTGACGACCCTTCCTTTTTAGTTAAACTGCAAGAGAGTTTATTGATGGCTAATCCCCCTCTAATAATAGGAGGGGATTTCAATGTTAGGTTGGATCCAGCTAAAGATAGATCCAATTTAAGATTTTCAGTAGCCGCCCCCAAATCACGCAGGGTTATGAAAAATGTAATATCTAACATCAACTTGGTCAATTTGTGGAGATCTAAGATGGGGGAGGTCCAAGGCTATACTTACTATAGTAAAAAATATAAACACTCCTCAAGAATAGACTATGTATTGGTAAATAAAGAAGCACAGAATAACTTGACGAATATTGCAATCTTGCCATCTCATTTATCTGACCATGCCCCTCTCCTGTTAGTTTACACAGTGGGGGGGAATAGCCCTCAATATAGATGGACATTGAACAGAGCAATGTTGTTAGATCCAGGAATTGTACAATCTATTAGCAGATCCTCCCTAGAATTTTTCTCTATTAACCTAGGATCTACTTTAATAGACCATGTGTGGGATGCGTATAAGGCTAACTTGAGAGGCATACTTCAGGCTTTGATAAGTTACAGGAGTCGAATAAAAACCAACAAACTACACACCCTGGAGAGTAAGATATCTGCCTTAGAAGCACGAAGGAGGAACATAACCACAGAGGCTATGGGGGAATCAATGCTGATAGATAGGAATTTGGAGGAGGCCAGGTTGAATCTTAGGCCCTTTTTAGATCAGAAATGTAAAGACCAATGGCAAGCCAGATATATGGACTGTTTTGAGTACGGAGAAAAGGGGTCGGCACTTCTGGCATGGAAGGCAAGGTTGGATAGGGCAAAGAACGATATTAATGAACTAATTATAGATAGCTGCGGGAATAAATCCAGCAATCCCGAAGATATAAAAAAATCTTTGTTATTACTTTTCTCAGATCTATACAAGGAAGACCAGGAAACCCACTAAAGGCCAGATATCAACAGGGTTAAGGGATAAATCCCTCCCTTTCCTTACGGAGGCCTCTAGAGAGGCGCTCAATGCACCAATAACAATAGAGGAGATCAAGAATCAAATAAAGAGAGCCAAAAATAAAAAAGCTGCTGGTCTGGATGCCCTACCCAATGAGATATATAAACTACTGCAAGATGACCTTTTACCGATATTACATACCTTGTTTAATGCAGTTTACTGTTCAAATGGGGTAATTCCAAGATCTTGATGTGAGGCAACAATAGTTTTAATCATGAAGCCAGGGAAGGACCCTTTGCTGGCTGATTCCTATCGCCCATTCTCCCTGCTAAATGCCGATTATAAGATCTTTATGGACATATTGGCAGGGAGATTGGCAAAATTGGCTCCTAGTATAATCCACACCGATCAAAAAGGTTTCATGGGGGGAGTGTAATCCAAGAACAAACTCAATTGCTGATCGGTAACATCGATTTAGCGGTAGTAAGTGCAGACCCATTGGCAGTAGTGGCAATTGATGCCGCTAAGGCATTTGACCGGGTGTGTTGGCGGTATCTCTGGGAGATCCTAGAGGGTATGGACTTCGGGCCAATTTTTGTGCAGACTGTAAAGCATTGTTATCTGGGTGCATCTGCAAAACTCCTTCTGAACGGCACCTTGACACCGAGTTTTCCTATTCAGAGAGGGATAAGGCAGGGGTGCCCGCTGTCCCCCCTCTTGTTTAACATCTACATTGAGCCTCTTGCCCAAACTATTAGATTAGATAACACCATTACTTCATTTAAATCTTTAAACTATGAATGTAAACTGGCACTATTTGCCGATGATGTGATAGTTTATACAAATGACCCAGACCATGCCATCTCTCATTTGGAACATCAGTTAAGAAAATTTGGTAAAATCTCAGGATATCTTGTAAACTCGGCCAAGACCGATGTAATGTGTTGGAATATCTCATAAGGAGGAGGCCCTGTTAGTAATGAATTTAGATACCTTGGTATTAAAATAGTCAAGGATTTAAATAAAATTCCTTATAAATAAACTTGAAGAAAATCAAAAAGGATGTTGAATATGTGTTTGCCAAATGGAAGAATCTCCCTCTGACCATCTATGGGAGGGTAAACCTTGTGAAAATGTCAGTGCTTCCAAAACTGACATACATCTTTAATGCAATTCCACTAACCTTTCCCTTAAAAAATATAAGTAGGATTCAGGGTAAGATAGGTAGTTTCATTTGGGGCCAGAAAAGTGCAAGGATGTCTTAGAAAAAGCTGAGGAGGAAGCTGCTCAAGGGTGGATTGGCCCTCCCAGATATTAATTGTTACTTGATGGCCTTCCAATTTAAAGGAGTTAGGATGTTGCTGTCCAGTCCAGAGGAAACTGCCTGGGGTAGATTATTGGGTGAAAGGGTGGTCGTCAAAGGTGGCAGTGGGCAAAGAGGGTTTCTTTATAAATTTGGTGCCCCAAGGTTTTTTAAACGGGTTCACCTAAAGGTCTTGAAATCTGCCTTATCTCCATTAAGATCAAGTTATGAGGCAGAAGGTGGTGAAATTTCAGGGAATTGGGAATTGGAGCAGTTATTGCAAGATCCTTAGCCTAGGAAGAAGGAAATCTCTCGTTGGTATGTAAGAATCCAAGAAGCTGTAGAAGGAAAGCTCCCTTTCCCTACACTAGTCTGGAACCAAACACCTTTTGCATCTCATATTGAGGAATCCTTTGAATCCACACTTAAGACATTGTATAAATTCATAAAACCTGCCTCCTTGAAAAAAAAACATTTTTTTGTGATTAATAGGCAATACTACACTCCAGCCAAGATTGCTAAATTTGCCCCCATCCGCCACCAAGATGCCCCAGATGCAGTCATACCTATGCCAACGACCTACACATCTTCTTTCAGTGCTTGGAGTTAACTGTTTTTCGGAAAAATGTGGGAGATACATTAAAATCTATTTTTGAAATTAGCATCGAAGTAGATCTACAACTGGTGTTTTTTGGCAAGAACGATTCCACCTTTATGTTCTCCCAGGTCCAATTAGGCCTGTTATTATACTTAGTACTCCTAGCTAGGAGAGATATTTGTATTAAATAGAAGGACGCAACTCCTCTGGGGAGTGGAGATTGGCTTAAAGCCACCCTTAAAATGGCACGTTTAGAACAAAATACAGGGGAAGACAGCCCACCCAGTGTCTGGCCATCCTTTATAAGCTGGGCCCGTTTACAGCACCTGATTACCGAGTAACATACAATAGTATCCCCCATGCCAACAGTCCTATGATTACACCAGTCCTCAATTACGTGAGGAAGGCTTGGGAGCCTAGACGGACACAGTGAGCTGTGGGGCGTCTCCTAGAATTGATTTAACCGGCTTGTCAAACCTGTGAATGTCGTTGGTGAGATAAGGACACACAAAAAAAAGAATGAGGCCAGTACAACAAAAATCCAATCAGTATAACCAGAGATATGCAATTTTAAATGTTTAAGTAAAAATAGTGCTAAGAAGCAGAAAGCGGTAACTGTGGGTATCTGGTTGCGCAAGACTGAGACAAAGTCTCAAGTTCAGGGTGATAGCAATAGAGTGCATGCCGGATACAGAAACCAGGTTAGTTAAGCTGAAAAAGTTACCTTCTTAAAGTCCTGTGAACAGAGTTCAAAATTTCAACATTTCACAGTAGGAGCTCCACTGATGCTAGCCAAGGATCCAGGACCTGGAGCGGCACCTTTGGGGATCAGGAACTCATTCTTGAGGAGGTCAGTAGAGCTCAGGCAGTTGCAGTTGCAGGTCCAGGCATGGCCAGTTGAAGTAGCTCTGCTGCACAAATGCAGGGAGGCCGTTGGAGCTTGTTGTGTCCCTGTAGTTAAGAATATAAAGTCAGGTAAATTACTCTTGGAGTAGCTCTGTTAATCCTGGGATCAAACAGCAAAGCAGGCCTCAAGCAACAGGGCAGTATGATAAGGTAAACACCGGGCTTTAAGCAGCATGGCAGTCATCTGGTAGCAGCACAGGACAGTCCTCTAAAATACAAAGCAGGCCTAAAACAGCAGGGCAATTCTTCTGGTGGTCCTCCACAGAGCCAGGAATGAACTGATGAGTGACTTAGGTGGTTCAATATTTATACTTGGTGTCACCCTTTGAAGTTGGGGAAATGTCTAGCCCACCCCCACATCTTGGTATGGAAAGTTTCTTCCTTCCTTTTTTCCCCTACCCAGGCTCTAATAGGTCTAGGGTGATACAAGACTGGTGTCAAGGTTCTTTGTGAGTGTGTTGGAGGAAGCCCTTTGAAATGTAAGTGGGAAAGGGAACAGCTGCGACCCATCCATTCTGTCAGGATGAATCTCTCCCAGATACACTCAGTTCCCATAGTTCACTATCTGGGCACAATATGTATTCCAGAACAGGGAGCAAACAACTGGAAAGTTTAGGGCAGTAAAATGCCACCTTTCTAAAAGTAGCAGTGTCAAAATTATTATCTGTAATCAGACTTTACTATTAAAGAGGGTTTTAAATTACAATTCATTGGAGTTCAAAAATGAAATTTCTACCTACATCCAATCAAACATTATTATTTCTCGGTTGTAAAAAGGTAACCCAATGTTATCCTATGGGAAAGGTAGGCCTTACAATAGTGACAAACAAATTTAGACATTTTTCACTACCAGGAAATGAAAAACTTATAAACACAAGTCCTACTTTTGAAATACAATCCACCTTGCCCTATGGATTGTTCAGGGACTACTTTAGGTGTGACATATGTATTAAGCTGAATATCTTAGGCCTGGCAAATGGTTTATTTTGCCATGATGAATTTGCAATTCAAAACTGCACTATCGCTGCAATGGCAGGCCTGGGATGTTTGTAAATGGCTAGTTTTAGTGGAAAGAAAAGTGAGTGCTGCTGCCCACTTGTAGCATTTAATTTACAAGACGTGGGTACCCATGGTACCATTTTACTAGGAACTAATAATTAAATTAAATATGGCAATTGAGTGTAAGCTAATCTTCCTATGTTTTAGGGGGAGAGCAGCAGCACTACAGCACTCATTTGCAGTGGTAAAGTACACATAGTCTTTAAAGTCAATACAAATAAGTTCAGAAAACAGGAAGGGTGAAGGCAAAAAGTGTGGGAGTGAACCTGTGGAGAGGGCCAAGTGTAACAGGTTTGCAAGGTTATCCAGAAGTTGAAATGAGAACACATGTTCTATAAATTCACACTAACCTCCTCTGCCATGTGAGAAAAAGCCTGATATTCGGAGAAAAGCATGTTCTTCCAACAGCAGCAGTTGTAATGAACAACTAAAGTGCTAACATTCTGTATTTATGACAAAGGTCTGGCACACCTGAAAGCCGTTTAGATGGAATTAAAGCTGTAAACGTGAAAGGCAGATAAAATCTGTACAGCTGAATGAAACATGCACTTCCAGCACCAAAAGTTGCCTGTCAGTTGCTTGCCTAATTTTCTACTGCAGCTTTAACAGTGTTTTATGACAAATAGAGCAGTAACATTCAGTATTTATATTCAAAACAAAAGTGTGCCACATCTGAATGCCATATTTATGGAATCAAAGTCAAAAATTTTAAACATTTCCTTTAAAAATTAACAACATTTGGTGGTTCTTTATTAGTCTGATATGTTGAGTGAAAATGTACTTCCAAAATCAGCAGCAACCTGCAAGTTGATTCCCCAGTGTTCCATTGCAATTTCTTACAGTGTTCTCATGAACAAGTAGAACACTAATGTTTTGTATTAATAGCAAAAGTGAGGCACACCTGATGGAATCCAAGTTGTAAAACAGACAGCATTTCTTGCAGATGATAATGCAGTAAATAGACAAGCATTTGCAATGCAATAGGTCTCGCATTTGCAAGAGTTTGAGCTATTGGCTTTGTAAATAACAATGACTTTTACTTATCTATTGGTTTTTAAAACATAAATAAAAGGCATTGTCATTTACAATGCCAATAGCTTAAACTCTCTCAAATGCGAGACCTATTGCATTACAAATGCTTCTTATACTTTATGTTCAGTTACCACAATGAGTGTGACTGACACACTATGCCCTTGATTGAATTTGTCTTGCACTCTGGTACCCATGCACGGGTGTAGCTTTTGATGTTATAGTCATGGAGCGCCCACTCTTGTACCCATACTTTTCTTTCATGTTCAGGTACCTCACCGACTGAGGCTCATACGCCGGTACCCATTTTGTTTAGCTCAGATGAAGGTACCTCATTGAGGATGGCCTGTACATTGTACCCCTGGTTAAGCTCATCTTGAGCTTTAGTAGTCAGTTCAGTTCAAAATAGCTTTATTCGAGATATACTCATAAAAGCAAGGAAATAAAACATCCACAATGTATACAAAATTACAAGATAATACGCTGGTGTTTACATACATACAAGGATTTAAGTTAAAAAACAGAATCTAAGCAAATGGAAGAAATAGAAATTCATCTTGGTAATTACAGTAAAATAAAACTCATTTACAGGTAAGATAAAAACTGTAAAACAGATTCTGGTCAAACATACTACATGGTCAGACTAGGTGAATCACAATTAATATTCAGAAAAAGCCCGACAAATAGGCAATTATCCCAGCTTTGAGCTCTGCCTTAACACCCACACCCATCCCAAGTATTTGGCTACTGCTATTGAGATTAATGGCAAGGTGCTGGTGCGTGTAAGCCTTTCTGCTTCAGCGCTTCTGTTTGTGCCCAGTAATTTGCATATTGGGGTAAGCCAAATGCGCCTTGGGGTTGCATATACAGGGCAGGTGAACAAAAGATGGGCAATAGTTTCACATTTACTCCCACCAGCCGGGCACAGATTACTACTTGCACCAGCCCACCTTGAGGTCAGTGACTTCAGAGGTAAAGATCCAGCCCTAAGCTGAAAATAAAGCTTCCTATCCCCAGGCTTGGTACTAATGTCCCAGTATGATTCTAGCCTGGGGGTAAGCTTTGCCCCTAAAAACTCCCCCACCATAGTGGATGAATCAGTGCCGCTCCAGGTATGATATGCCGCCTGTTCCCAATACGTCTCTTTTATAACATTTTTAGATGGAATAAGGCTTCCGCAGGATTTTCCCACAACATTTCCATGCCCAAGGCAACCAGATTATTTCTGACATCCCTTAGCCAGCCAATCTTGTGGAAACCATCAGATTTTATAACATCAATGAACCCAGCTGCTTATGGAGAGAGCTCAGATGTTGTCCAAAACCTCCGCCAATACAAAATAGGGCAAAGCTTTGCTACATCTGCAATAGCTTTCCTACCTAAATCATATCTGAGCGACTTTAGCGGGGTACTTTGTGGGAGACCGGTAATACTGTGAAGGAACTTATATTCAGAGAGGGTTAGTGGCAACATTTTCTCAAACCCCCATAATTCAGGGCCACAAAGCGGGGAGCTAACAGCTTTTGCTTCATAAACTTGGAGAACAGACTTGATTGGTTTTGTTAATGACTTTTTGTGCTCCAAGTTTAAAGCTCCTGCATATTGCTGGTGTTTTAGGGCAGCTATATCTATATGGTGATCCCATTTTAGATCCTTTGCTAAATGAATTCCAAAACAGGTAAAAGCATTGACCATTTCAAGCGGTTGACCATTCATAAAAACTTTCCCTTTAAAACTATGATGCAGATTAAAAGCCATAAATTTAGTTTTCGTCACGTTAACTTCCAGGCCACGGTCAGTACAAAACTCTTCAAAAATTACTAGTGCGCGCTGTAAGCCATTAGGAGTTTTCGATAAAATTAACGTGTCGCCCTCAAACATTAAAATCGGGATCTTAGTGCCAGCTAAAGTGGGGGCATCAGTATTTACTAGTGACATACGGTCGACTACTCCATTAATGTACAGAGAAAATAGTGTAGGGGCCTTTGCGCAGCCTTGCCGCACACCACGTTCAACCGGGAATTGAGGAGTGACCCTGCCCTGTCCACCCCATTGGATTTTGGCATAATTAGCTTTGTGGAGCCTCATTACCATAGTTAAAATTTCCTCAGAGAGACCTCGTTTTTTAACACCACCCATAACTGTGAGCGGGGGACAAGGTCAAAGGCTGCACGTAAGTCAACAAAGGCAGCATAAAGGCTGCCTTTGCCCAGTGTCACGGTCTTCCAATGAAGTAGATTAAAACAAAAGACTTGATCGATAGTACTAACGTATGTACGAAAGCCCGCTTGAAAAGGGGACAGTATACTATTTTCCTCGATCCAGTCTAAGGGGCCCATTACGATGTTGGGCGGATCGCCACCGCCATGGTGGCGGTGGTGATCTGCCCGACATAAATGACCGCCCGCCACCCATTTCCCGCTCCATATTACTATGGCGGGGGGGACCGCGGCGGACGGAAAGACCGTCCGCCGCTTTTCCGCCCCGGTTGCCTTGCGGCCGGGGCCGAAAATGTTTAACATGGTGGCAGTGTCTATGAGACACTGCCAGCCATATTATTATGCCCTTTCTGACATGCTTTTCCGTGGCGGCAATGCCGCTGCAGAAAGGCATGTGGAGACACCCTGCTGGGCCCGTTGCGGGCCCCCTGGGAATCAGGGGAGTGGGGGTGCACATGGGGGGTACCTATGTTACCCACCCGCATTTCAAAGTGCAACATGGCACGCACTGCGCGGTGCCTGTCATGTTGTGCTTTGAAATGCACAATGTGCATTTTTACCATTGCGGCGAGCTGCGCTTTCTGCACCGCCCGCCGCAATGGTAAAAATACAGGATGCGCCCACCTGTGTGGCGGGCGCATCCTAATGCTCAAGACGGGACCGCCGTTCCTATGGCAGGCGGTCCAGTTTTGCACGAGGATGGCGGGCGGGCAAAGTCCGGCCACCATCCTAATGGGGGCCTAAGATTTTATTGAGGGTCATCCTCGCAATTACTTTTTGGATCGTGTCTATCAAACTGATAGGCCCATAGTTTCCCGGCTGCGTTTTATCACCATTTCTGTACACTGGAATTATCACTGCCCCTTTCCAGGAAACCGGGATCGGGCGCCCTGTGCCATAGCATTAGCCAACAAGAGGATGTATCTGCCCCACTGTACCTTATCATAAAGAAAGACATATGCAGGGACACCATCTGGTCCCGGTGCTCTTTCTCCAGCCACTGCATTAAGAGCTATTAAAATATCATTATCATTAAAAGTCTCATCTTTATAAAAAACAAATCTAAGATCTTCCATTTCATTCTCTAAAGGATTACGCGCATATTGCGGTCTAAAATAATGTACCCTGCCTTTGTGTGACGTGATTTTGGGCGGGTCAGACTGGCCCACCCTCCCCCAATTGACAATATTCCAAAATAATCTAGTGTCCTTATTATCACTTGCCTCTTTAAGGTCCTGTCATCGGAGTTCGTCCCATAGTCTCTTAGCTTTATAAATAGCTCTTTTATACTCCTGTCTAGTTAGACGGAGAGCATCCAAGTCCCCACCCCTGATAGCGGTACCCAGGGTGGTTCTAGTTTGCCTACAGTCGTCATTGTACCCCCTCAGTGGTTTAGGGGCAACCAACTTTTTAGTTTTCAATGGCATAAGAAAATGGGCACTGATACACGTGAAAAGACTATCATGCAGTTTAGTTACATGGCTCAAATCATCTCCTGAACTATTTACTTGGTCTAGGTCCAGTATAGTTTTATCAGCTTCCTTGCTTATATTATCCAGGACCTTCAGATTGGTCACAACATGCGACCAATGGAGCCGGCGCATATCATTAGTAGGGATGGTTTCAGGGGCACAGAGTTCAAACCCATCTACTCCTCATTGCTCTGACTTCCACCAGACATGCATAACACACAGGGGGTTGTGGTCACTTTCCACCCGGTCCTTGACCATCATGTCTACTACCGTATGCCTGAACTTCAAACTGCAAAGGACATATTCAATCCTGCTTTCACTACGCCCATTGTCAAATGTATTAGCCCCGGACCTATCTTTCAAAGTCCTGCCGTTTAGCGCCCTCAGTCCCCTTTCGTAACAGATGGTATTAATCTGGATAACAGCCTCTGTCTACTTTTTTACGGGGTTGAGATCCAGTTTTGGTACCCCCATTGACTATCCTCATCATCAATAAGGTGCCAGTCGGGAGCATCCAAGGGCTCAAAAGTTGAATTTAGATCGCCCGCGACAACTACACTACTATCTGCTGAGTGAAGCCCTAGGAGGGAATCCAAGGCCGCTATGACCTGAGACTTCCCCACCCCCCAGGTTCCCCTCACGTAGACATTATAAATGTCCAGATAACTCAAAGAGCCCAGATCTAATCTTATGACCTGAATATCATTGCTCTTAGAGGATAATTCTTTAATAGTAAGAGGTAGTTGTTGGTAGACCCAAATAGTTAGACCACCCATTGGGCGTCCTTTAACCCCTTTAATTGCAGGAACAAAAAAATTTAAATAGCCCTGGCAAAAGTGCGGCTCACACAACCAGGTCTCTTGGAAGATACAAACATCAAATTCATTGATGAATTTGAGCCATTCCGGTAGTAGTGTTTTAGGACCCAGGCCTGCAACATTCCATGAGATTAGTGTGCCCCCCATTAACCAATGACCTATGGATGGTGGGGTATTTCCTTTGCATGTCAAGTTTAACCTGGGCTGTCTCTTTAATCCAGAATTAGGGAAATTATTTGCATGGATTATGCTATGAGCCCTCCCCAGAGGGTTACTAACAATACCAACACTATCAGTTTGATTCGCAACTCTGTGACTAGATCTGATCTTTTGTCAGAGTTAAAACTAACAGTTTCTCTCCTACCCACGTCCCCCATTTTAACACTGAAGGAACTTGAGGCATGCTAATCATGGAGTCAGTCAATATTCTCCAGCCCAGAGCGTCCAGTCCATCCCCCTGTCTTTGCCCAGAGAGCGAATAAGCCTGGAGTGGAGGAGGAATCTTCCTTAACTGGATGCATGAGTGTGCTGGTGGGCTAGTTCTAAACTCAAGGGCAAATAAGTTTTCAGCCATTAGCTCTGTCCGTAACGTTAGTTCAATGGAATCATATTGCTCAGAGGGGAAGCTTAGCCTTCTCGCCTTAATATTATCATCCCTGATTACCGAGCGGCACCCTCTGACATAACGCAGCCAATGAATGGCTTTGTTAGTCAGGGAGTCAGCACTTTCACTATTTCCGCCTGGAGCTAACTTGTGAACATTAGTCATATCAATTTTGTTTGCCCTGTGCAATCCACTTATATTTGGACCCTCCTTTCTAATTGGGGTTTTATCTCTACATGCCAACCTATTGTTGGCGCCCCACCTATTGTCAACTGGCAAACATTCCCACTCAGGTGTCGTCGTCTGGTGAACAAGCCTATTTGTAAAAGATAAAGGAGGTTTATTTTGAGCTTTGAGGGGTGACGTGGATCTGCTTGCCTTGGCCACCTTACTATAAGAGGTGGTAGTTTTTTTACACCCGGCCCCCACTACCTTTGCTGTAACCGGCATGTTTACCAAACCCGATTTCAATGGAAAAGAGTTAGTGTTGATTGCACTAGAGTTAAACAAAGTGCATGCCCCCGTTAAGTGCAGGCCCCACCATGGCAGTTAGATTTACAATCAGAGTTTTTATGTACTCGATCTCGTCCCTTAAAAGAGATACTAAATTCATTAGGTCTCAAATGTTTTGTGTATAATTTCTACCCTTGTCACTAAGTAAACTTTGGAAATCTGGGACATGGCTCGGTAGAGGATTTAAAACAGGATCCACACCTATTCCAGTAGATTGTGATGTTCATAACACAGGACTCACATTATGTTTACTCGCCAGGAAGAGAACCTATTAGTACAAGGTACTGGTAAGTCACATACAGATGGATGGCTACTGTTAGCTGCAATACATTTATCAGTAGCATTAAGTCAGATGGTCTCTTTCGTTGGAAGTGAGGACAGCCTTACAACAGAGTCACTTCCATTTAACCCTTTATTCCTTGGGAGGAACATAGCTGGAATAACAGGGGGTACTATCTCCTCACATTCTATTCCCAAACCACCTGTATTCTGTTGGAGAATAGGCCCACCCAAATGTACACTGTTTTCAGTATTCAAAATTGCCTCACAATCTTTAACAAGGCTATCAATATGGTCAAAGATACAATTAGAAGCAGCATGACTAGTCGTCTTTCTAGCCTTCTTTCCCTTTTGCTGTTTAGAAGCGTTAACGGTCTCAGCCCCCCTTCCATTGATTTTTGCTATCCCATGCCAATAGACCCCTCACTTATTAAAACTAAAAAGTTTTATATAATAGCAATCAACCCTACTATTCCTTAGATAGTCCACGGTGAGTGATAAACAGTCTTTCAACTGGCAATTGGCAAAAGTGATAACAATAGCAGGCAAACATTACCTTCCTTAGTTCTTAGGATCAGTCCACACTTTCTTTAGAAACGCCATGGATTAGCAGACTGAAAGTTTCAGGGGGGTGGCCCTGCCCTGGCTCTTTCTGGCGCTGACGGGCGCGGGACGGGCCCGCCCTTGGCCCGGGCTTTGTCCGGGCAGCGCCCAGGCACGCCTGCACGCGTCTCGTGCTGCGGGAGGGTTTCATTTCCATTGAGGGCCTCCGGTGCACTCTGCCGACCCATGTCACTGGCGTCCAAATAGACCCCCTGGGAAATGTAGTCCTCACTCGTAATGGTGGCATGAGGAGACTAGTAGTGCTCAGGCGGCCGTTCCCCTCACGGCAGTGAGCAGAGCGAGGTAAGGCGGGCAGTAGAGATCCAGTGAGATGACTGATTATGACCCTTCCCTTCACGGCAATGGTGGGCTGAGTTAGTTTTAGTAGTCATGACTGATACATCATTTACTCTTCTAGGCATGCCTGGGTGTCGCTCACATTCTGCCATCTTTTCTTGGGTGGCGCTCCGGCTCTGGACCACATTATAGGATATGGGTTGCATTGTGCTGCAAAGTCTGGGTTTTACCCCATAGTCTTGTGCTCATCACTGGGTGTGGCTTGCTTCTCTGGTCCACATGCCTAGAAGCGGTTTCATTATCTAGCTAAAATTCTATTTAATTGAAAAGCTCGAACCAATACATTGTATTGCATGGTCAACTACAGAGGTGACAACAGTATTTTGCTAGCTATGGCTCAGTCCAGCCTTTTCAGGAATTCAAAGGTCAAAAAATCACAAAATGGTCTAAGACAAGAACTGTTAGTAAGGAAAATTACCACATGTGATGGAAACAGGAAAACAAGAGTAACAAATCATAAACTATCAACTTGGGGGAGCGCTAGGTGGTGCGCACGCAAGATGGACGCACAAGTGTGAGGGTCCTGCAGCCCGGTGTCTTTATCCTCACATTTATCCTGCTTAATGGCCTCATCGTTACTTTATAATGCTACCGTGCTGAAAGACCTATATTGCCTGCTGCCAAGCTGCAAAATCAGGAGATTTGGGGACACGCTTGCTCCCGCGCTGCTCGTGTAAAGATCTGACCCAGGGGGTGTGTGGAGCTGTGTGGTGGTCCAGAGCGGCCTCGACATTTAAGCGAGTCCACTGCTGCACACAAGGCGACCAGGCCTGGTGATGCGGTTCAGGCGGGGGCAGTGGAGAAATTGGCCTGATACCGGAGCGGTGAGCATGAATGCACATTACCTGGAGGTGAGAGTCTCTGGTTGTCGGAGGCTAGAGGCGGACAGCATTATCCTTGCTGCGGGAGGAGACGTAGGGTGAGCGGTGGAACGAGCTGCTGGCGGCAGAGGGCCTGGGCTCCTCGGCGGCGCGGGGCACGCCGCTACGGATATACTGATAATGTTCTCGGTGCCCGGAGGGGCTCTGAAGTGACTGCGCCCTCCCTGATACCTCCCAAGCTAAAAGTACAGCACTGGGCCACTCGTGCACACCAGACGTCCTGCCTCGTTGGGTCTGGGGCGCTGGCGGTTCCCGGTGACATTGATGCTGGCCCTGCTGCCTTTGTACACCTACGCCCGGAGACTGGTCTAATTCTTGCTTGCGGCCCCTACTGAGTAGTGGAGGGGGCTTAACTCTCTGACAGCATGGTCCTGCTCTGGTGAGCGACTGGGGGCAGATGGGTCCCTTGGATTGGGGCCAATCTGAGGTTGAGAGCTGCCAGTCGCCATTTTGCGCAAAGTGGAGCCAGGGAGCTGGCTGAGTGATTATAATACCCCTGAATTCATTGGGGCATTGGGAAGCTTCTTCTGGATGTAAAATCATATTGGGAGGGGATAAATCGCCTTCCTGAAGATAACACCATGGACTTCCCCTGTGCAAACGGGGCATTTGAGTGGGGCGTGTCCTGTCAGTGACTGTCATCACATCCTCATGCTGGAGCTCTGAGAATCAGTTCAAGTTTAAGATGGCTTCGGCCTGGTGGTGGCCTGGGGTCCTCTGCGAACGGGCTGTACAGTGTGGTGCCTGTGCTTAGACTCCTGCACCGACCGCTGATACTGGAGGTCCCAGGAGTGGGAGAGTGCAGGTGTGTGGTCTAGGCTGTGGCTGGCGGCCTGCGGTGGCTGCGACCTATTTGCTGTGCATTATTACGACACCTTGTATTGGTGCTTCCTTTGTTATCCCTTGTTGAAGGCACTGTCGAACCGGGCTGCGGGGGGCAAAGTGTGCACGGGCATTGAGTACGCACAAATTAGCTGCACCCTTGCGCCGACATGGGCAAACCAGAAACCAGGCAACCGAAGTTGAACTTTGAGGCTGCAAAACGGGGTGTCTGGAATTTGCAGTGTGACCTGGACGCCAATGGGAGAGATGAGGCCCAAGGGGGAGCTGTCACACAGGCTGCTGATGTGCAGAGTATCCTGCAGGAGGTCAGGTAGGAGTTCGCCACCATTGTGGATAAGGTGGACAGGATGTCGTCACGTATGGGCGCCATTGCACATGAGCTGGAGGGGCATGAAGATTGTATAAAGAAAATGGAGCGGCGCATCTTGGATGCTGAGGACACAACATCTGGACATACAGTGCAGCTAGCCCACATGGATAAGCTCCTAAAGCTTATTGCAGCAAAGAACAAGGACTTAGAAGTGTGCAGTAGACGCAATAATATTTGCATACTATGAATTCCTGAATCAACCATCCCTGGGAAAATGGAAGAATATGTAGAAAAACTGTTGTTGTCTACAATTGGAGCTTAGTCCTTCTCCAGTCAGTTCATTATAGAACAGGCCCATCGCTCCCTGGGGCCGTGCCCACTGCCCGGTAGCACTCCCCGTCCTATAATAGTGGGACTTTTGAACTCTAGGGATCGGGACGTGGCCCTAAGGCTGTGAGAAGCAAACAGACACCGTCATATGATGGAAACACGTTCTACATCTACCCAGATTTTACGCCTATAGTCCAGGAAGAGAGGCGCAAGTTTATGGACGTCAAAAATAAGTTGCGGAAGGCACACATTGAATATGCATTACTATACCCAGCGGGCCTCCGGGTTACTCATCAGGGCAAGCAACGTTTTTTCACCAAGCCACAGCATGTGGAGGAATTTCTCAAACATGTGAGGCACACGAATCGCACTACTGGAGACATGGCGGCATCGCAACAGTCCTCGTCGACGGGAACAGAAGATGATTCACAATGAAAAAGGCCTTGCTGATTGTAGCTACTAGAATTCAGCCTACAGCCCAAATCAATAAAATAAATTACACCATATTTGGCAGAAAGCTTGATGTTGGTCCAGAAAGCGTGCTCTTTGTAATTTAGTGTGAAAGTGTTCAGTAGTTTCAGAGATATTTAAGTTACAAAAAATATTAATATCTGGGAGCCCATTTTCTACTGAAACCTACTCAAATTTGATTGGCTGTCAACACTTCAACCAGGAAGTGTTGGCAGCCATATTGATACCCTCTTAAACTGAGTCCCACAAAAAATGGAAAAAAGTTTTAAAAAATGAAGCGCAGGCTCCCGCACTTTGTTCATTATCCGTCCCTGGGTGGGGCAGCTCATATAAGCAAGAGCATGTACAATGTGACTGCTCCCATTTCCTTCCCAATTTGGTTGCTTTCGTTTGGGTGTGTCAGGCCCGTGATCCGGTGTAAAGGGGCAAGAACCCCTCCCGACTTATTAAAGATGCCCCCCCCCCACCACAGGTGGCTCAATCACCCTGCACGTTAATGGTTCATCACAATATTTGAATAGAAAGAAGATCCTACACTACCTTCACATGAAACAAGTAGATTTTGCCCTTGTACAGGAAACCCACCAATCCCTGTGGAATCCCTTAATCTCATGCAGGAATGGGTGGGTAAGGTAGTTGCAATGGCAGATTGGTGTGGGTTTTGACAGCACTCTCTTTCTATGCAGTTCCTTTAAGAAATGTGAATTTGGGCATGATAATGTAAAATCCTCAAAACTTAGCTGATAAAGAAAGCTTATGGGCCTTCACCTAGATATGAATTTGAAAGAAAAGAAGGATCGTAGGCTCGATTTATGCCCCTAAAACAGACAAGATCCTTTATTTTGCCCTTCTCTCTAGACTCATAATTGCTTCTGGAAACAAACAATTTCATCTGGGATGGAACTGGAATATTGCACCTAATCATATTCTAGACAGAACGGATCATCCTTGAAAAGCCAACTGGACTGATAAAGCCCTTCTCCAAGTTCTGCTGACATATCATGCCTGTGTGGAGCCTACTTCACCCCACAGAGAGGGACTTTACCTTTCTCTCTAGCCCACATGGCACCCAGTCACTAATTGACTATTTTCTCCTTCAAGGATGAATACTCCCACATCTGACACAATGCCACATACTATAGGCTGATCTGTCAGAGCATAGCCCTATCAAACTAGGTTTTGATTTGGATTTATTATCATCACCACTGATTAGATGGATGTTTAAGGCATATCCTTACATTATCACATGTGTACACAAGGGACTCACATATTTGGGAATCTGTATTAAGGGAGGGTTCACAAATCTGGTTAAAGACAACATTCCTCTGCCTGTGAAACACTCTAAACAAGACTTCCTAAAGTGGAATGTACAGATAGACAAAATGATTATCACACCCAGGTTCAGCTGTGCCATTGGCATGTTGCCTCTAGGGGTTCTCCGATCCCTCCTCAGGGGGATAGAGGCTGATATTCGATCCTACATTTGGAATCACCGTAGGCCTAAACTGCGAGCAGCTAAACAATGGATAGGCACAACTTTGGGGGGGGGGGTGTCTGTGCTTACCACGCATGACGTTGTATATTCTAGCTTTTCATAGTTCACATATATGCAACCCAAAAAAAGCCCCAATATGGGTTTAAATAAAGCACCACTTTTTGGAATGCCCCATCTTATCCCTCCCAGTCTACTTGACCACTGCTCACTGCCCGATAGCTGATAAGTCAATTGTGAATGTGACTGCTACAGTGTTGCACAGTACACAAGTTGCTTGGTACCACCGCACTCCTTCATAATGGGGCTCCACTTTGGTATACCATGGCTTTGCATATAGCCAGAAAACCATTCAACTGGATGTCCTGGCAAATGCATAGAATATCTGTTTCAGGACTGACTTGATAAGTTATTTCAGGCACGAGATAGGAATTTAGCCTCTCAATGATGGATCATTGGAAATATCGACAGTTGACCGCTGCCACTAAACAATAATCAGCCCCCAGCAGTAGAGCTTCCCACTTCCTCCCTCCACCGATACCTAAGGATCTGGAGCCAATTCAAACGAGTCGTATCAAGCAATATGGAGTCCTTATCAACACCGTGAATTCCTGCCCTCTCTTCGAAATGAATACATTTGTACTGGCATGCACTTTTGGCCAAAGATTACTTGCCTGAACAATGGGCAACACTGCTTCTAGAAATAGTTCTGAAGGACCTGTACCTAATCCCAGCTGTGCACAGCCGAAGGTCAAGCACAGCAGGGATGTGCCATGGCGAGTTACATGCAGAAGACCATGTGCAACAGCGTTTATCTGTCCACTGCAAGTACAGCTCAAGGTTTGGGCAGACACAGCAGACAAAAACTGATTTATGGTTCTGGCTCCAACATGTCAAACCACTGAAATTTGTCAGTTATGGTTATTAATGCACACAAAACATGCCATTTATTTCAGATCTATCTTAGTGAAATACTTCATCCTGGAATTGTCAACAGTAGGAACGAATTTACAATGATTAAAATGCAATTTGTTACAAGAGAAAATATAAAATAATGTACATTTGACAAATGAGGATGTCAACTGTAAGGTAAGAGCTGCAAAAACCAAGCATTATTCCTCTAACATCACACACATAACAACATTTGTAAACAGGTAGCACACCTAAATAACCCTATTGCTTCTAAAAATAATATAAATATCACACAAAAAATGTATAATTTTCTTTTGATTGTTTCCATCCATGACACAATCAGATTAATCTCATACTGTTGAATCAATCGGGAAGGCAACATAGTTCAGAATCTGTTAGTAGCACAAGTTTTAGAACTCATTTAGGGCAGCAAAGCTTAATTATGTCCCATAAATATTTTCCCAGGACAAATATTGAAGAGTAATAAAGAAGTGATCGTAGCCTTTATAAAGGAGGGTTTCAACTGTACCCTCAAGACATGAAACGTCTCCAGAGAGTTTAAACAAATTATTTTGCAAACATAAAAGAAAAAAGTGCATGGATGCGACGGACCCTACTCATTTTAGACCACTCACACCTATTCTATGCACACTTGACGTTCTGAGGAGATGGGGGTTAGGTGCCACATTTGCACAATTCACTAACTAGTGCGTGGGGTGATTCTCAGACAGTCCCTAATCAATGGGTACAAGTTCCCGAGCGCAAACCTTCCCTTTTTTTGCAGTACTTCATGTTGTCTTACAAAAAACAATCCCACACTGCACACTTCTGGAGAAAAATCTAGATGACTGAACTTTCCTGCCCTTGGAGGAGGCTGAGAAGCTACGCAGCGGTGAGTCTTTGAAAATGAGCAGTCCTCTCCTCCTTGATTATAGTAACCTGGTTCTAGAACCATCTCCATCTGCCACTGGAATGAAGCTCAGCTGGCAGCAGTTGACCCTTGGAACAAGAAACCTCTTTTCCCCATGTCTCAATTTACAGGGTACTATGAATGGACAAATCTTACACCCTTTTAAGTGAACTAAGTTCCTAACCATCCCCAACTGCCTTGCCAGAGAAAGGATTAGTAAAATGCATCACACACAAATGCTTGAATTCCCTTCACCCGAGATAATAAATTATATTCCTACTCATGATGTTTTAATTGAATGGCCATGATGTTAGAAATTATATGATATATGACTTAATGTTTGGATAGCATTACATTATTTACCATTAGATAAAAGTTCACAAGATTCTGCCATTTCTTTCGCTGATAATTTTCCTGAAATTATCAAAGTAAAGATTTGTGTTTCACTGTTAACCACAAGCTCTTTTCTGCATTTTCTAATTTCTCAACTATCTATTCCTATCTGCCTTTTTCTGCTTGTGGGATTTCACTAAAATATTCGATCTCTCTAATGTTACTAAAGGACATTTTTGGGTTCTACACCCTTAAATTATTTTTGGGAGTTTGCTGGTTTTATTTGCACTCTTGAACTAACTGGAACACTAAATCTCTGCCTCATTTTACAAATGTCTATATTTCTATTTTTTTCTGTTTCTGCTTTTGACCCACACGCATTAGCCTGGCTTATCATCTATGTGCATTTCATCATGCTTTTAAAAGATAGACAGAACATGTTCTCTATATAAATGCACACCCAACATTCATGTAAAAATGAATCCTATCTGTTCATTCACCACAGAATGGTCCTCACTGAGCCAAAATTAAGTAACCTTTTAAGAAGGAGGTAGCTGCTAGGCAAATAAAGTAGCAGGTCTGACTGATATAGTTAAAAAAAAAGTTGAAATACTCCCCTCTTTACTCATTAAGACTCTGATTGTGAGTCAGGTTGAGTGGAATTACTGAACAGATTTTAAGTAGGCAGGTGTTCCCGCACAGGTTTTTACTAGGTGTTGGAATGCCCAATTTTACCAGTCCATAATTTCACCTGGAAAAATGTCATGAGGCTTTGCCTGGAGCAACAGACATGTCTCTCCTACCATTTTTCCAGCAATAAGGAGCAATAGCTCTCCCTGCCAGAACCTAGCTTCACTTTCCCTCCTCTCCTCCACAGGCCCTCTCCCACCACCGCACACAGCATAAATTTACCACCTCCTTAGAGCATATGGTAAACATATGCATTACCTATATTATATTTAAGGAATAAAATAGCCCAGACATAATGCAGGCATAAATAACTGGTACAAGAAGTTGAAAGATCAAATAGGAAATTAACATGATTATAGAATGAATAACAATTCTCACTCAGGTGAATTACATTTTACAGCTACTAACATAAATGTATTTGCAGAAGCTGATGTTTTGTGAATGGAATTGTCAAAATATTAGTTTCTTATTTTGGTGATGAACAATTTAGATTATGCCATTGCACTAAATGCATTTTTCACTACTGTCATCACAACCTTCAATTTCGAAAATGTATAGATAGAAAATGCAACAAAAATAGGAGGCTTATAGGATATTTTATGAAAAAATAAGTTATGGTATTCGCAATCAGCAGCGCTGAATAGAATTATTCAAATTAGCCATTTTCATTCTAAGCAGGATTTCACCAGGCAGTCAGAAATTCACGTGTTGAATCTTACTATGAATATATTGTATGCAAAAACGTTTCCTTTCTGAATACAAAATGTGAAGCTACATTTATTTATTGCAGAAATAAAAAATAAAGGCTCTGGATACACATGTGTATACTCTCACCTACAGATAACATGCTTACTCAAACTTGTATATATATTAAAGTGAGATTATAGTTAAGTGTTGAATTAAGGTTAAAAAATAATGTATCAAATTTAAAAAAGTTCTGAACTTCACCAGTTATAGTGGGAGAGAAAACTAGTGGCCCCACCATGCACAGCTTATGATTTTACATGTATCACTCATGACATGTGAAATGACATCGACAATGGCATCACTGATGGCATCATTGATGACATCACTGATAACATCCTACAATCGTTGTGATACTATCTTATGGGGTTGTGGTCTTGAAGTAATTCCACACACTACATCTGTGGACGATTTTCTATTTACCTTGTTGGGATTAGCCTCAAAAAGACTTCACATAAACCACAATTTTAAGTCCAGAGGCTGACAGGTATACATTTGCCACTGTAAAGACATCTTCTGTGAGGCACTATAGACAACGCTCAGCAGTTTAGTGAAATATGCTACATATGTTCCTACGATGGGGATACTGGGTTACAACTTTACACCCATGCTTATAACACCAGTATGGGTAAACCATTGCTAAGTGGGACAATCCCATATTCTACATTATTCAATCATCTAAAATTCCTCAAAATCTTGAGTGCAGATCTGTAAATAAACATGCACAGCTTAAAGAATAAACCTATACCACAGCCTTGCAGCTATTTAACAAGGGCAAATGTCTAGATATCAATTCTAAAAATGTAGTTACTTAGAAGAGTGCTAACTCTATTCACCAAAGAGAGAGTACACACTTTAAAAATATAAGTCCTGAAATAGCTCGAGGTCCTACTACAGCCAGCTCTAATGCTCTTGTAAAATCTCTACAGCTAGGTCACCTTTTTTGGCTAATCATGCTCATGTCCATGGGTATGTAACTGGGGCATACAGTCTTTTAACCTATGAAGATATTGTCCTGCTGAGATAATTCTATCAAATACTCAAGACTGCTTACAAAACTTATTATCTACTCCATAGAATCTTGAACTCATTTGAAACCTTGTGGCACAACCAAAGTACTTGTGTTCAAAATACAGAAAATAAGTCATTAACTGTCACATGTGGACAGTGTTAGTCTTGTACATAAATATTTAGAGTGAGTTCACTATCCCTCCACATCTAAGTTTTATTAGGAGCACTACTATGTTTGTAACAGTTAAGCCCATTAGCAGAATGGGAGCTGTAAAGATGTAGATAGAGAAGTAGGATGATGCTTCTGTCAGGACCTGACTGGCGTGACTACCTGGATGTGAAGCAGGCCAGACTACATCTCCCAGAAGGCCATCCTTCAGGGAGGAACTGAATCATATTTAATCATGTGACACGCTTGGAGCGTTGTACGTGATTCTAGTCTTGTTGGAGTTACTATTGGTGCGGACGCCCAGTTCCCATGGATCGGACGAGACGCAAGTTCCTTCTGTGGTGGCTGCTGTTTATCCCGGATTATCCTCACGCGTTCCACTCAGCTGAGCGTGAACGCCTTCTTTGCTTTGTTTCCCTCATGGTGGCGCTGGAAGTTGCCTTTGGGATTGCCCCCTCCCTTGGTTCGGCAAGGGAGTTCTCGGTGCAGTTCTTCAATACTGCTCGGCTGAGCGAGTATCTCCACATTGTCGGCTTTCCTGTTCATGGCTGGGGGCTCTGTAGTGCCGCTTCTGTTCATGGTTATTGTCTCTTGAGGAAGTTCTGGAAGGAAACGTTTACAGGAGTGCTCCTAAGGCACAGGGAGTAGCTGTGATTTCTGGAGGCCTGGTAAGACCAGTATCATCCGGTGAGGATGGTCTGATTCAAGTCTTGTTTTTCTTTTACTTTTCCATTTGTTTATTCAGGGTATTCAAACTTAAAGCTGGGTCAGCTGATCTATTCCTTGGTTATAATTTCTCCCCTTCTTTCTGGAACCAGAGGAACTGAATACATGCATTATCTTTTGGCTGGTTCTTATGTCTTAGCACCTGAACTATACCAATTATTGATTTCCTCTTCCCGATGCTGGAGTGGGCTTTTGTTTAAGTTCTAGGGTGGATGGTAGATGGTACGTATGTGGATTGGTGGCATATTTACAAGAGTCAGACAATGTTGATAAGAAGTATTATCTGTGTACTTTGACTAAGAGGGGTGTCCTTTCCTCTGGTGAGAGAAGCATCTTGTCATAGTGAGAGAGAAAGGGTTCATTTCCTGACTAACCTACAGGGTATGGATACACACATAGCGAGAAATACATAAGAGTAGTTATGAATCTATATCATGTTAATGTGCTGTTTCTTTTGTTGCAGGTATCCCTTTTCCACCACTGTTACCACACTAACCCTATCCCTCGCTTGATTACCTCTATACTCTGTATATATGATATATTAGTCAGAGTATGGGGACATCAGAAGGTGGACCCCCTTTGAGCATCATCCTGATCCCGAGGAGCTCGATCATCGTGACAGAATCACATACCCATAAAATCGTCTCCTCCTGGTCAGGAATATCATCAGAGATGGATACTTTAGATGATGTATTACAGGCCTTGGTTCTGGTACAACAAGAATTACCTCTCTCACATGCTGAGACAGCAGCTCTGAAAGAGAGATTGGATAGGCAGACAAGGAATCCTTTTGATGCTTCAGCTGGCACTCAGCAAATTCAGGTGACGGTTCCCCTGCCCATACCATTGGCTAGCCCAGAAAGGTATTCAGGTGACCCTCATAAAATACAGACCTTTCTTACACAGATTACACTACAATTCTCTTGCAGACCTGCTTCATTTCCGACGAATTTATCAAAAGTAGCCTTTGCCATTTCTTACCTGACAGGGTACGCCGCCAATTGGGTGGTTCATCTGGTTAGGAATGATGATCCTCTGCTATCCAATTGGGCAGCCTTTAGGAGAGAATTCGAAAGGGTGTTCGATCGTAGGGCCACCACGTTTAGCGCTGACAGGGAACTACTTGAACTACATCAGGGCAAGAAAGACCTGGTTACTTACATTACAATTTTCAACCGGTTTGTGGTTGAGACCGCCTGGCCAGAAGAAAAAAGAATGGCGTTTTATTACCAGGGGTTAAAAGACGAAATAAAAGACCTGCTAGCACAAATAGATCCGCAGCCCACCACTTGTACAGACTTAATAAATCTTACATTAAGGTTAGATCATAGACTCGCAGTGAGGGGAGGAGACCGTAAAAGGGGCGAAAGAACTACTGGAGGGTAGTAGCCTGAAACCCATTCTTCTCCCTCCTCTAGAGAAGCGGCCCCGGAGCCTATGGATGTAGGAGCGATTAGGTCACCCTTACCTAGAGCAGAGAGGGAAAGTCATAGAGCTCAGGGCCTCACTATGTATTGTGGGAAGAAGGGGCCCTATGTGAAGGATTGTACCCTGAAACCTAAGAAAAGAAACACCTTTTATGCTGGTAAACAAGTAGCAATCATGGCGGTAGAAAATTCCCCCAAAAAAGAAAATCTTGATTCCAGGAATGTTTCTGAAGAGAAGGAATGGGGGTTGCTATCTTTAGCGGGCACCGACTCAAAAAACACTGAGTCGCACATCGTCTTGTCCATGATTCTCCGACAAGACAATAACAATATCCGGTGTGGACCATGATTGACTCTGGAGCCACTGGAAACTTTATATTCTATGGGTTGGTGCGCCGTTTGGGACTAGGGAGAGTACCGGTCCCCAAACACGAGAAAGTGTTGGCGGTTGATGGCACCCGATTAAAATCTGGCCCGATTACAGAACACACCGAGATAGTGGAGTTGGTCCTCAAAGGCAATCCACAAGATCAGGGTCCATTATTCTGAACATAATCGAGGCACCTCCATATGAGGTTATCTTGGGCATGCCGTGGCTATGGCAACACAATCCTACGATGGATTGGAGGCTTAAAACCATTAGTTTCCTCTCAACAGAATGTCAATCTAGTTGCATGAAAAACACTGATTCACATACCTTAGCACAATTTTTTCAGGTGGCCACAGCAGCCGAGAAAGAAGTTGAGTTACCCTCAGAATACGTGGAGTATAGGGAGGTGTTCAGTGAAATCAAGGCTGAGAATCTACCGCCGCATCGCGAATATGACTGCTGCATTGATCTGGTAGATGTGGCGGCTATACCGTCATGTAGGGTATACGCTCTCTCACAGACTAGACATCTACAAGACATTTTAGTTCCATAACATTCATTCGCCCTTTCCGATCCCCCGCAGCCTCCCCTCTTCTCTTTAAGGCAAACGCCAACGGCGAGTTAAGAACCTGTATCGATTTTCGCCTGTTGAACAAAAACACGGTGAGAAATTGATACACTCTTCCACTCATTCAATTTTTGCTGGATCAGGTAAGGGAGGCCAACATCTACACCTGGTTGGACCTCAGAAGGGCCTATCATTTGGTAAGGATCCGCGAGGCAGTTGAGTGGAAGACGGCATTCAAAACGAGGTTTGGGTTATTCGAGTACTTGGTCATGTCGTTCGGGTTTTGTAACGCCCCAGCGGTTTTCCAGTATTTTCTCGATGATGTGCTGAAGGAATATATAGACCAGTTTGTCATAATCTATATCAATGACAACCTGGTCTATTCTGTTTCATGGCACAGCATGTGAGTCACGTCATCCTGATCCTCAAGAAGCTACAAGACAACAGCCTTCATTGCAAACTCAGTAAATGTGAGTTTAGTGTTACAGAGGTGGAACACTTGGGGGTCATTCTGAGTCCAAGAGGGTTTGGAATGGCTGAGAGGAAAGTTGAGGCGGTTCAGCACTGGCCTGTCCCCAAGTGTGTGAAAGATGTACAGTGTTTCCTGGGATTCTCCAACTACTACAGGAGATTCATCTCACAGTTTTCTCAGTTGGCCTCTCCAGTTACTAGATTGTTAAGGAAAGGTATTTCATTTGTTTGGACATCTGAAGCCATGGAGGCATTCGATCAACTGAAAACGGCATTCAGTACTGCTCCGATCCTGAGACATCCTCAGCTGGGCATACCGTTTGCTGTGGAGGCAGATGCTTCTGATATGGCTGTTAGGGCAGTGTTATCCCAGAGAGACATGCATACTGGGCAGCTACATCCAGTGGCCTTTCAGTCCAAAAAATGGAACTCTGCAGAAAGCAAATACACGGTGGCAGAAAAAGAACTCTTGGCCATCAAAAAAGCCATCCAGGAGTGGAGACATTATCTTTGGGGGGCACAGCACCCTATAACGGTCTACTCCGACCACAGAAATCTACAATTCATGAAGACCGCCCGACATCTATTGCATCGACAAATGTGGTGGATGCTGTTTTTTGCGGAGTACGATTTTGTGATCACATTCCCCCCAGGGTCGGACAACAGAAAGGCGGATTCACTGTCCAGGCAAGGTGAAAACACTACCCCCCCCAACAAGAAGTACAGAGAGCGATCATAAAGCCTGAAAAGGTTCCATGCACAGTCACAGTGGAACACTTCCTGGATCAAGTCACCAGCTATCGGTCTCAGGCCCAGTGGCAGGTCTGGGTGGAACAAAACAAACTCCAAACCCTCAAACATGGTGTACCTATGCATGATAAGAAGCTGTACCTGCCCACCCACTCTCTTCCTTTGAATCCTTTCAACTGGTGTCATGACACAGTACTAGCAGGTCATCCTGGAAATAAGAAAACGTTACACCTGGTTAAGCGTCAGTTTTGGTGGGAGGGCATGTCGGAGGAAATTGACCTATGGGTGGGACAATGTGAGACAAGTGCCCGTGCCAAGGGGGATCAAACCAAGAGGAAAGGGAAGCTCATACCTCTGCCCACAACATCTCAACCATTGCAAACGATCAGTCTGGATTTCATAGTGGGCCTACCAACTGATCAAGGATGCAATGCGATCTTGGTAGTTATCTACAGTTTGACCAAAATGGGTCATTTCATCCCTTGCAAAAACTTACCTATGGCGAGTCAAACCGCCCAGCTGTTGCTCATGCTTGTGGTTAGAATACATGGAATCCCGAGGGTCATCATTTCAGACAGAGGTCCTCAGTTTGTTGCTCGATTTTGGCACATGTGTTGCAAAGCGCTTCAGGTGGAAGATGCCTTGTCCACCAGCTTCCATCCCCAAACAGATGGACAAACCAAACGATTAAATCAAACCATTAAGAAATATCTAAGATGCTATTCGTAAGAAGCTGCTCAATCCTGGGTATCTATGTTGTGGTTGGCAGAACTGTCCTATAACAATGCATGGCACAGTTCAATTGGGAAAACACCTTTCAGGGCTAACACTGGATTCCATGCTAATACCTTGCCGTTGGTAATCCCTAGTGAAGTACAAAACCATCCTACGGCAGCAGCTCATGTGAAATCACTCTTGCAAACCCACCGACGGATCAAAAAGGACTCTGGATCGAGCCAAGTCTTCCTACAAAAAATGGGTTGACCTTCACCGTCAAGACAGGCCTACGTATCAGGTGGGCGACAAAGTCTGGCTTTCTACAAAGAATATACTCTTTCGCTATCGCAGTGTTTTCCATCCTTGATACATTAGTCCTTATCCCATCCTTTGCAAGATCAATCCGGTGGCCTACAAACTTAAGTTGCCTGCTTCCTTGAGAATACATCCTTTATTCCATTGCAGTCTATTAAAGTCCACAAAATGCACACTGAGCAAGGCTGTGCCATCAGTGATGAGGGATGGGCAACTGGAGATGTGCGCATGCGCGGGCGCCCGCGCATGCGCCTTTGTATGAAGAAGTCGGCACGTCAATAGGAAGAGGGAGCCTCGGGACGCCGCATCCAAGGTAAGTGCTTTTTCTTCTATTTTACTGTCTTTAATAGCAAAAATATGGTTGTAGAAGAGGGCAGGAGGGAGGAGGGTGGCGGGCAACTTCGCACCGCCATGGAGTGGGTGTAGTGTTGCCTACTACGCCTACTTTGTGAAGCACAAAGTAGGCAACACTATGCCCACTCCGTGGGCGGAGCGAAGTGCTTTGCCCAGGGTTAGAAATTACCCAAATTACCCAAATTCCGCGAGCGGAACGGAATTTGCCGCCCAGGCCTACTTTTGTTGCAGGTATCCCTTTTCCACCGCTGTTCCCACCCTAACCCTATCCCTCACTTGATTACCTCTATACTCTGTATATATGATATATTAGTCAGAGTACGGGGTCATCAGGAGGTGGACCCCCTTTGAGCATCATCCTGATTCTGAGGAGCTCGATCATTATGACAGCTTTCCTTCCACTATGCAAAGTATAAAACAAGCCCATTGGATGATACCATCAGTGATGTCATCAATAATACCATAAAACATGTCATAAGTGATGCAATATGTGAGGGCATAAGCATTGCATAGCGGAAGTGCAATTATAGTAAGCATTGATAACTAAAAATGTTGATTTTCTGTTTTTTTAGTTTAAAACATTATGCTATCACTGAAAATTTCACCTAACTATAATGTCCCTTTAACCTTTGTTTTTTTCAGTGTACATCTAAGGATTTTTTAATGCAAATCAAGATTTTATTACTATACCTAACTATAATGTTACTTTAACCTTTATTTTTCAGTTAATTTATAGGATTTAGATAAAGTTATATCTTTTACAGAACATATTACAAACAAGCATCCAGAATTACTTGGAGCTTAATAAATGATAATGGCCACTGTACCCCCCATAGCCACTGTACCCCCCCCCCCATAGCCACTGTACCACCTTCCACCGGAGGCCCAGGATCACTATCACAAGATCCAGGGTTGAGAATTCTCTCCTGGAATGTGGCAGGGATCGCAAATAAGGAAGGCTCACTGGAGTGGGATCTCCTGTTAGGTGCTAGTGATATCCTCCTTTTCCAGGAGACATGGGCGAGGGAACCTCAAACCAGAAGAGGGTTTGAAATATTTGAAATCCCTGCAAAATGGAGTGGGAGGGGGAGGCCGTCAGGAGGCCTGGCGATCTGGATAGCGAGTCACATTGGGTGCCAGGCGGATAAGATGCATACGTTTTCGCAGGACATCCAGTGTGTGCTGCTTACATGGCCTGGCAAATCATCGTGGGCCATTGTTAATGTTTACTCGCGACCAGTTGCCGCGCCAAACGAATCACCCACCCTAAACGAACTGTCCTCCTTCCTAGGCCAACTGTCAGGTGACTATAAGGTAGTGCTGGGAGGGGACTTTAACTCCCATTTTGAACCCCTGGAAGGTCTATTGGAGGGTGCCCTCACTGCTGAGGATGACTACTGGGGGGTCCCACCCTCGTCCTCGCCCTACCCTAAAGCCTGGTCCCCACTAGCAGTACAACTCACGTCCCTCACTTTGAACTTCGCACTGAGGGCATGTAATGGTCGTACTCCTTCCGATACCCCCTCAGTGTGTACTTTCAACAGAAAGGGCCATGAGTCGAGGCTGGATTATATAATGCTAGACATCACATTGTGGCCAAAAGTCCTTGGCTTTAGGGTGCTACCAAGGTCAGACAGCGACCACAATGCCCTCCGTTTAGACATCCAGCATCCTCTGCCCCCAGCGGGCCTGCCCGCCAAAACCGGCGGAGAGGATCAGGGGGATATGCTCCTCACCACAAACAGGCGTCGGGTTAAATGGGGAAAGCTTTTGAGCTCAGAAGATGCCATTAATAAGCTATACGGCCTGGCACTCCCCAGGTTCAAGGAGGTGGATGCGCTCTTAAATGAACCAAGATCCCCAGAATATAACGAGAAACTAGGTAACATTCACCAGGAACTAGTGAGGGATCTTGCAGAGGTGTTCCATCCGGTGGTACCAACCCGAAGGAAAAAGAACCGTGCCCCCACTTGGTACACTTCCTCCTGCAGGGCAGTTACATCTGAGCTTATTGCCACAATCAAGGAGGGGTCAAATAAGGGCAAGGTTCGAGACCTTAGGAGGGAGTACAAAGCAGTAATGGCCAATGCAAGGGCCGAGTGGGACTGGAATCACTGGCACGACCTTTATGAAGCCCTAAAAGCTAGAGATTCTAGGAAATTCTGGGCCCTGGTAAATAATGGGATGGGGGAACTTAAAACAGCAATTGAACCTAACATCACCCCCTCGCTTTGGGAGGCTCACTTCGGGGCACTCTACCAAGACACTACTACTTGGCCAGACGGAGTCCTGCCAGAGCCCATAAGTACCCCGGACTCGGCCCTGGAATTTTCTCTAGGGGAGGTGGTGTCTGCTCTGGAGCGCCTAACGCAGGGGATGGCGCCGGGGCTGGATAAGTTACCGGGGGATCTTTTTAGGCATCATCCGGATATCTGGGGTCCGTACCTCCTTATTCTTTTTAATGCCATCTTAGGAGGTATGGCGATCCCCGGCTCTTGGCTGGGGGCAGAGATTGTACCGATTCACAAGAAGGGGTCTCCTCTGCTCCCGGCCAACTACAGGCCGATTAGCCTAATAGATGTACCCCAAAAGCTCTTTGCGCGCCTCATTCTCAACCATCTGCTGGATTGGGTGGGGGATAACAACATCATGAGCCCCCTTCAGGCTGGCTTTAGAAAGAACACGTCGACCATGGACCAGATTTTCCGCCTCCTCCTCCTCTATTGGAAGACGGTGACGTTAGGGGGGGAAGGCTGTACATGGTCTTCGTGGATCTGAGGTCAGCCTTCGACCTAGTCCCACGAAGGAAATTGTGGGAGGTTTTGGAAAAGCTAGGAGTACCCCCTCAACTACTCAGCATTATAACCAGGCTGCATGAGAACAACTATGCACAAGTGAGGTGTGGGAGGGATGGCAAGCTTTCGTCCAGGTTTCCAGTCCACCGAGGAGTCAGGCAGGGCTGTGTCTTGGCACCGACCCTGTTCTGTCTTTTCATTAACAGCGTTATATTGCGCCTAGATAACGTCAAGGACAATGATGCCCCACTCCTGGCAGGCAGGAGGGTCCCGGCAATAATGTTTGCTGATGATACCCTTCTGCTTTCCAAATCCCCCATGGGGATCCAGAGGATCGTAAACGGATTTGGTCTTTTCTGTCGCCAACACGGGTTGGAGGTGAACACAGAAAAGACCAAGTTCATGATTTTCAATCCTCCCAACAAAACCAGACCCAACCCCACCCTGGGAACCGTTAGCCTTGAGAGGGTTTCTACCTTCATATATTTGGGGGTAACACTCCAGGAAAACCTCTCATGGGACTGCCAGATAGCCAGATCGAGGGTAAAACTGTCCCAGCTATCGGGTGCAATTCTGAAGGTGGCAAACACTTCCACTTTTAAGCCTCTAAGCCCGGCCCTGGAAACATATAGGTCTGAAGCAAAGGCAGCAGCCATGTACGGCAGTGAGTTATGGGGCTATAAAGCAGGGAAAGATTTGGCAGGAGTGGAAAACAGTTTCCTAAGACGCCTACTTGGTCTCCCGCAAGGCACGCCACTTCTGCCCTTAAGACTAGACATGGGTCTTCCCTCCATTGCTGAAGAGCTTGTGTCAAAGCCCGTGAAGTTCTGGCACCGGCTATGGTCCACTGACGAACTGCACCATTACAGACAGGACCTTATTCATGTAATGAGTCTGAACCGCAACAGTAAAATCCCCTGGCTCGCTTTCGTCAAGAACGAATTGCTCAGTATGAACTTGTCAGACCTATGGGACGATCCAGCTCAAGGATGCCAAAGGATTACCCGCAAACCCCTGACCCAAATGTACAAGGACAAGAGCCTGTCACTTATGGTAAATGCTCACAATAGCGGATCCCTGACTGCACGTTTTATGGAATCCAAAAATTCTTATGCCTTTGAACCCTTCATGGATTTTATCTTTCCCGTACTGGCGAGGAAATTGTTTGTGCAATGGAGGTTCGGCACACTCCCTACTAAAACATTCACTTGCAAATGGACCAAAGGGGGTGACAAACTGTGCCCATGCTGCAACACCCATGAGGAAGATGACCTTCATATAATGTTTGTATGCCATGCCTACCACAGACCCAGGAAACACTGGATAGCACCGCTCTGCAGAAACCTGGGGTTTAGGAAGTATCTACAGGCATACAGGGTTATGAAAAGCAGCACTCTGGGCCACATTGTGTTTGCCATATCCAAATTCTTAATGGCAGCATGGATAATCAGAAAGAAAATAGCCCTCTGAATCATGGTACTGCCTTGCACCCTCTATTCCTCGCTGGTCCAGTAGAGACTCCTTTATATGTATTTAATACTGTATTTTAAATGTATGTATTGTATTTTTATTGCATCTTTTATGGCCTATATGGCCGAAATAAAGAATTTTTGGAATTGGATAATGGAAGAGAAGAGAAATGGAGTCTTTGGGGTTCCGTGAAATATTGGGATTTGCAGTTTTATGTAGCACGAACTTGACCCAAGGGCATTAGAGTGGTTTACATGGTGCAAGTTTGCATTACACAAGTCATTTAGAGAGAAATAATGCTGTATGTGTTTTGAGGTCTGTGTCTTTGCTTCAGGCAATACAGGCAGTATTTCTTTAAATAAAATCGGGGAATTAATTGCAAGGAGCCATTGAGCATTGCATTGTTTACTTGATCAACCTCATACTGTGCAGAAAAAAGGGAATGAAGTGATCACCTATATAGAAAAAGGGGGTAGAGGAAATAGGATGAGAGATGTTAGAGCCAAGACTTCTTGACTGATGATGTGAGTGCAATTGCTGAACAGAGGGCACTAAGGAACTGAATATTATGCTGCTCAGAAAAATTGGGTTACTGGTTGTGTGGGAGGGGAGATCCTTCCCAACCACAAATCCTGTCAGAGTGAAACACAAGCAAACCCCAGATTAACCTCTGCTTCATCCTCTGGTAACTTGGCACAAAAGCAATCAGGCTTAACTTAGAGGGAATATGTAAAGTATTTAAGCATCATTTCAAACAGCAATAACAAGAAAACACAACACAAGGCAAGCTGCTCACCAATTTTGAGAAATAGAGTAAAATTTAAAGAATAATTTGATACCAGAATGACAAATAACCTATCCGTAGCCATAGAGATATGCAATTTTAAAGATTTCAAATCAGTAAAGTGTCTAAAAACACAAAGCGCCCCTTGCGGCTATCTGATTGTGCAAGACCAGGTGAAAGTCACAAGTTCAGGCTGACCTCGATGGAGCACAGGCTGGACTCAGGGACCAGGTTAGTCCCACTGATAGAGTTACCTGCAAAGTTCTGTGCAAAGAGTTACATTTGCAGTGGAAGGAGCTGAGAGGAGCAAGGAGGGAGCTGCAAATGTTTATCGAGGTAGTGCGAATAGTAGGCTGTGCATCTCGTACAGTCATTGCTGGACCTTCGTGTTGGCAATCATCATGAGCTGTTTCTGCTGTAGCATGAAGTGCAGATCTCGCATTGCCGGGCCCAGCACATGGTTGCCGTTGTGGAAAGGGTTTACTGGAACTTCACATTTTTGGGTGGTGCGGGTGGCAAGATCTTGGCACGAACAGGCCCAATTGCGTTTGTGAAGAGCCCAAAGCGTCAGTATTTTTTATTCGTTTTTTTGAGAAAGGAGCTCTAATGATGCCACACTAAGGGTCCAGAACTTGTGGGGCACTTCTTGGGCTTCGGGAACTCACTCCATCAGAGGCGGGTCTGATTACAGATACAGTAACAAGTTAAGGCAGCAGGTCAGCTGGGCAGTTGCAGTGGGCCTCTGGAGCTTGTCATGTTCCTGTAGCTTGGAACAGGTGGTCAGTCAGTTGACCCATGGAGTCACTTTAGCCTGGGATGAAGGGTGCAGGCCCAGTCTTCCTTCTCAGGAAGTGGGGCAGCAGGCAGCTGGGCAACAGAGCAGCAGGGTAACAAATTAGCAATCCTTTTGGCGGCACAGCAGAATGGCAGTACTTCTTCTGTAGAATCAAGAGGTCCAGAGGATTGCTGAAGAGTAGGCTTGAGGATCCTACATTTATACCTTGTCCCTTCTTTGAAGTAGGAAATGTTTCTCCAGAATTCACTTTAAAGGCCTTGAAGTTTCTTGACTCCATTTCCCTGGCACCACGATGGCTGCATGAACAATGCAAGTATGATCAGTCTTTTGTGTGAAGGCAGGGCCCATTTTGTTGCAAGTGAGACTGTGCCCAGCTCTGTCCCTCATCCTGCCAGTTGATGGCCCATCCAGGCACACCTAATCCCTTTTTTGCGTGACTGTGTGGGAGGAATAAACAAAGTCCAATTGCCAAAACCACCCAGGCATGTGACCAAGGAACATGCTGCAGGCACCAAATAGGGCAGGGAAACGTCAACTTTCTAAAAGTGCCATTTTCAAAGTAGTAACTTAAAATCTGAGTTTACCATTAGAAAGGATTTTTTATTACAATTTCTCAGGCATTAAACATGAAATGCTAACCTATTCCTAAGGACAGTACTGAAAAACAAATGTTAGAGTTTTTCACTACCAAGACATGTAACACTTAAAAGAACATGTCCAGACTTTTAATTACAATGCTCCCTGCCAAATGGGCTACTTAGGGGTGCATTGCATGCAACAAAAGAGTATTTTAGGGAATGGCAAGGGGGTTCTATTGCCAAGTCCAATTGGCAGTTGAAAACTGCATTGAGACTGCAATGGCAGCTCTAGAACATGTTTTAATGGACTACTTAAGTGGGTGGCACAATAAATGCTGCAGGCCCACTAGTAGCATTTAATTTGCAGGTCAGGAATGTATGGTATACTACTCCACAAGGGACTTATAAGTAAATTAAACATGTAAATAAGGTAACAGCCAATTTTACCATGCTTAAAGGAGAAACCACAACTTCTTTAGCACTGGCTAGTAGTTGTAGAGTGTGCAGAACCCTGAAGGCCAACATAAACAGGTTCCAAAAATAGTAGGGTGAAAGCAAATAGTCTGGGGCTTACCCTGCAAAAATGGCCAAGTCCAACGGCAGCCTCCAAATTTCAAAAAGTGTTTGACAAGAATTCATGTTCTTCAACACATAGGGCCCAATCACAAGTCGGGTGAAGCTAGCTTCTTAGGCAGGATACCTTCCCTGTGCTCTGTGTTCTGTCATCCAAAATTAACAGTGTTTGAATGTTGTGCCTGATTTTACGGTGAGCGAACACAGTTGCTAAAACCGCTATGGCAAGAGGATAGACCCAGAGGGGTCAGGAATAGCCCAGTTATTTAAATTAAGTATGGGCGAAATTTGCAAATTCGCGGTACGCGAATGCGCGCAAAAGCTAATTTGCGATCCGCAAAATCCGCGAATTCGTGCAAATTTGCGTATTTTTTTGCGTGTTTGCGGGGCTTTTCACGTCTTCGTGTGCTGCTTGCAGCGTATCAACCGTGAAGTTACCCATGCGATTGTACATGGGCG
The DNA here is from genome assembly GCF_964263255.1 of Lissotriton vulgaris. Lineage (NCBI taxonomy): Eukaryota > Metazoa > Chordata > Amphibia > Caudata > Salamandridae > Lissotriton > Lissotriton vulgaris. Next base: position 710,405 of record NW_028243982.1, read on the forward strand.
CGGCCATCTTGTTCACGTATTTCCGTTTCCGGTTGCTATTTGCATTCTCGCGTAGTGAGCGGGGTGCGATTATGTGTTCGCATATGTTTTTGCGTTCTCCCGGGGTAAATATCGCGCAAACTTACCCACGCGGTCCTCAATGGGCACAGCCATCTCGTTTTTCATTCATTGCTATGGTTCTGGGCATGCTTTTTCAATCCTCCCCTAATCTTTGCAATCATTTGTTTCTTTGAGCTTTTTTTTAATCTTTTTTACTCATTATCTATCCCTCTCTTTTCTACATCTATATTTTGTGTTTTTTTCTACTTTTGGTTACTTTTAAAGCTACTTTTTTAAACTCTTTTCTTTTCTTTACTTTTTCCCTATTCTTTCCTATTTTTTTTCCAGCTGTCCAGGACCATGGCCAAGGGAGGCGGGAAGAGCAAGGGGAAGGGTCCAGCACCCCGTACCCGGCTCCCATGCGGGCGCTTAAGGGGGGAAGCAGTAATAGCCCGGGAGATTTTCAGCCCGGTGGAGATGGCCGCACTGATGTTCTTCATTCAGTGCCACCCCCCCAAAACCGTCATGGCAGGCGGCAGGCTCGGTGCCGGGTATGGGCTCCGGGAGCTTCAAAGGCTATGGGGGAAGGTGTGCTGGGCCATGTATCTTCAGTCTGGGGTCCGGCTCACCTACAGCCAGGCGACGCACCGGTGGTCCGAAGTCCTGGACTGGGAACACGACCTGCTAGGCTTCGAGATCCCTGGGCTTGGTAAGTAGTAGTAGCTATTTAATCACTACTCTGTTTTTTCCTGCTCTATGGTATTATATTGCAAATGTTTGTTTTTTCCGAAGAGCAAGAATGCTGCTGATTACATTGCAGGTAAATTATGTTTCAAAAGCTTCTGTGATTGCAGGTGCTGGCCTGCTCACTGGCGATGCTACTATGCTTACTTGTTTTCATTTGGCCTGGGTGATGATTATGTATCAGTTTACTTTACAGAACTTCATAATGCTAGACATTAGAGACTCAAGTCCAGCCCTTCCTTTGTACTCCTGCCACTAAGAAGAGATAGTGGTGGTGATCATGATAGACTGTGTCTGTCACTTCGCGTGCTGCGGAGTGCTGCCTGACAGTCATAGTAGAATGTTTTTGTAGTTGGTTTAGTGAGTAACATAACTTTCCAAGTAGACGGTCCAAGAATCCAGCAATATCCCAGTAGACCACATCAGATAGGTCAATAAATTTAGTGCAATTGTTGTCTATTTCCCCGAAATAATTTGTTATTGTTTTCTTGAAATGTTTGATGTGGTTGACAACAATCATCCATGTTTGTGTCTTTCTTTCATGTTGTACATCAGCTTCCCCCAGGGGCAAAGGGACACAGGAGGAGGTAGCGGTGCCGGCGGAGCAGAGACAACTGCAGGAAGGCCAGGATTGGTCCGACGAGGGCTCCTCTGCTGGCCCCAGTAAGTTTTCCTGTTAATATTAATAATTATACTTCCCTATCTTTTACAGCACCTGTATTTTTTCCAAACGTTTCTCATTCTATTTTTTCCTAAATCGTCTTTGATCTTCTTGTAGACTGTTTCTAAATTCTTATCCTGCCTCTAGTATGACTCCCTGTGGTACTACTAGATTATTATTAGTCTGTCCGTGTAGCTAACTAAGCTTGCACAGTTGGCAAAAGGTGTTAAACAAAACTCCTATTCTATTCAGCAATACCTCTATGCACTGAGTGCAATCCTCTGTGTTGTCCTTAATGTCTATTGATGTCTTCTAAATGTTTATGCTTTGACAATTCCCAACAATAAAATGTCAATGGCCACCAAGAATAAGATACTAGTTTACTTTTTGATTGGATAGGAGGACACTCCATACCACTACTGTTGTAGGGACTATTCTGCACAAACAGAACTATGGACAAGAAATAGGGCATTGGTTATAAATTATAATAGGCGCAGTTAGGCTTTCTACATACCTCAGTCATAACAGAAGTTGAACCCCCAATCTCCTTACTGACTAGCAAGTGTGTCAGAGTCCTTATTTAGCTCCTGAATGCAGCGATGATTGATCTCCAATGATTATACAACCCAGGGCATAAGACTACGGAGTCAGAGTCCCTACCTCTCTGAGCCACAGACTCATGCTTGCAAATTGCAAACCCTTTCGCTCACTCACTCATGACCAAAAACCACAGAGTCTATGTAAGTTTTAAAGCTTTATTAAAAGTAAAAACATTTATTAAAATCAACTTCATCATATATGATAAATGGTTAAGGATTCAAAACTGAAAAGAGGCTGATTTCACACATTAATTGTGGGAGAGCCCTCACCTGGTTCGAACTTCAAGTCTTCTTTGTGGGGATGAATCGTTGCTGACTCTATCCAAGTGATGATGATCTGATCTTGCTCTTGTTCTTAGAAGGGAAGCTTCTATCTGTAATGAGAAAAATGGTGCGTGCTAAAAAGCAAGCATTCATCAGTTGTGCCAAAAAGTGTAGCAAGACATGTCACGGCTAAGTATAAATAAAAAAAACCTTCCCTGAAGAAAGGGAAATTTGTAGTTTAGAGACTAGAGAGTCACACATTATTAAATTTGTTTATGTAGTACTAGGAACATTTTTTTCATTCCTAGACAAAATAGGGAGTAGTGTATATGGCATCTAAGAATATGAAATGTATTTTCTAGACGGAACATCGGCACAGCCACCCACCATTGCCGGGGCCAGCGCGGAGGTGGGCACTCCTGGGGCAGAGGCAGTGCAACAGCCATCGGGAACTGCTGTGGGGGATGCCACGGTAGTGGCGGGCAGTGGTAAACTATTATATTCCTTACTAATTGAGATTGCAGACTGCAGAGTGTGCTCTCTGCTAGTGCTACTGTGACACAACTTTCTGCTGAATTATTTTGTGTTAATCTTAAAGAGCATTGGTTACAGCATGTTTTTCTTTCTTCACATAAATGCTCCTTCCAAACCAACACGGAAGGAGCTGGCTTGACGGGCCCGGCAAAGGAAGCTGGAGGCGATTGTCGCCGAATATCGGCAGCTGGTGGCCCAGGAGGAGGAAGACACGCAATCTCAGTCCACAACCTCCACCACGACAGCTGCATCCTCCTCTGCGCACCATGAGTCAGCTAGTCAGCGCAAGCCTGCAGCGGTACGGAGCCATGGTACCGCAGCCACCCGCCACCGCCAAGCAGCCATAAAATCAGCTGCCCCCCACAGCAGGTGAAAGGCTTGTCTGCACCGCTTGGCCCTCAGGGTGTCCCACCTTGAGCAGGAGGTGGAAAGAGACAAAACCCTGCTCAAGGACCGCCACAGGGAGGAGCGTCTGGACCACCTGGCCAAAGGACACCGCCGGCGGCAGTAAAGGAGGAGAGACTGTCCCTTGCCCCTTTTTTAAAGACTTTTGGGGGGGTGAGAATTGGGCAATGGGGTTTTAGAACTTTACTTCGGGACATTTCATGGACATTGGTTGGGGTTAGGGAGGGGGGGTCGGGTCTTGTGGGTTTATTTATTTTTGTTAGGGTTTAAATAATTATTTACTTTCAACTTAAACTTAGCATACGCGGTTTTACTGTTTTGCGAGGGAGGTTAACTGTACATTTGTTTTCCTGAAACTTAACTGGCTGCTTGATTCAAATTGTCTAAGTAATTGCCCAAAAGTTTACAAAAGTAAGTGTCACTCAAAGAGTTAGTGAATTCAATTGTCCTACTACTTTACTAGTACTACAGTCAGTCTCTCCTCTCTCCTCCTACTCCAGTTTTCTTCCTCCCCCAAACGCTTATCTTACCTGTGATTGGTGTTTGAGAATAGGGCTAGGCACAGGGCTGGCTGCATGACAAATGGCGATTAAGGTTGGCAATCCTGGGCGGATGAAATGGCATTGTTGTGGTGGTAGTAGTGGTGATACACAGTGGCAGTAGCAGCATATGAAAAAAAAGAAAATGAAACATTGAGTGGCCTGAGTGGAGCATTAGAACAGTACGATAGATAGCACAGTACACAAGAATAGTGCCATAATTTAGCCTAACAAATGCTAAAGTATTCAAAGTATAACAACTATTTGCGTGGAGATTGGCTTTGGCTACTACAAGAAATAGTACTGAAGGTGAAGAACACAGCGGCGTAATCATTCGCCACGTGTAGGAGGAGGATGTTCTTGATGATCAATCCAGTTGATGGCGCACATGAAAATCACCAGATTTGACTTGCAAATAGTCATGGGTGTGTGTCAAGCTGAGTAAGAATATATCCTCGGATTTCTTCACCAGCCTTGTAATTGATTTTCTGTTGCTTTGACCTTATCCTCCCCAGCAAGTGTGTGGAAATATTGTTGTCATTTAGTCACACCTCAATGAAAACCACACAGCCCGGGGGAAGAGGGTTAGGGTTTGAAAATTGGATGGGAATGGGGTTTTGGGGGAAAGTTTTGTGGAGAGAGGAAAAAAAATTACAGCATGGTCAAACAACAAATGAAGATTATCAAATCTTTGGATACGAAGATATCCATAAATCTTTTAAGGGACATAAAGGAAGTGCATGCACTACTGCAGGCATGAAGTGGATTGCTAAATGGATGGTTAGGTTACTTAAACTAAGTAGTACTTTCTACAACTTACTAACTATGAAGAAACAATGTGACAGTACAGGGCTGCAGTAATTACGCTATTTCACTTGCTTATCTGCCCTCTGAGAGAATAAACAACACTTAGTACATTAAATTAGTTTTAAAAATAGCAAACAAAAATGTATACAATGGTTGGAGGGATGAATTTGAAGCAGAGAGCAAACAAATGCACAGAGTCACACTCATAGTAGTTCACAACAATAACATTATTTAAAAGATAAGGAGAAGTGTAGAGGATACTGCAACTGTATGTTGTAGTTGTCCTGTTGAATTTGGGAAGTTGCATGCATCCAGCCATTCCTCTTATTCGCGGCACTCCACCATTCCATCTGACGCTCCGCCGATCAATCTTGGCAACCAGACACACTGTCCACTGCCTGCCTGGCGGATGCGGAATTGCGGATCGCTAATGGTAAGCCTGAGCTAATATGTTTTCCAATTGCACAGGGTGAAAGCCGGCCTGTAATTGTTGATGGAAAAACAGGAAGTGATATTAACACCACGGCGAAAAAAATATAAGGTACGCTGTGTAGTGCAAAAGTAACACTTTCAGTTTCAAATGCAACAGTATTATATACAAGCATCATTTCGAAAGTGCGTACTCTAAGTCTCCTTTTCAAGGATAGTAATTAGTAAGTATGGGCAAATTGTGCGGATCTGCAGTCCGAGAATTTGTGGGAAATCGCAACAAAAATGCGAATTCATGGATTTTCCCGCAAACTCGCAGATTTTTTGGAGATTTGCATAACTATTACTGGAGTACTTTCTACTGGCTAGTCCAGTAAGTGCTACCTTGTTGGGTAAATGTATAGTGCTTTTCCTACACTACAGCTGCGTAAAGTGCCATAAGAGTTGTCTCCAGTGACATCTGCAATAACGCATTACCGCAATGTTAGCCTATGGGCCGAAATGCACCTTATAAACAGGGCCCAATCACCTTTCCCCTCAACCTACGACCAAACTGCTGCTTGGAATCAACATTAGACCTTCCCAGCAGTTCTCCCAGACCCCTCAACTCACTCCCAAAAATCTAGAACACCCCACAGTACCCTCCCAAAAACATGCTATACTGCTACCTGGCATGAGCCCTAACTTAAAACCCTGCCAAAACCCACCTTGAAACTAGGACCAAACCCCCCTTTTCCACCATGGATTTTCTTCAAACCACTGAAAATCAAGATTAGACCTTTCCAGCAGTGCTCCCAGACCCCTCAACCCACTCCCAAAAATATAGAACCCCCCAAACAGCCCGCCAAAAATATGCAATACTGCTAAAAAACAAATTCCACCATGAATTTTATTTAAACCAGTTGCAGTCAAAATTAGGTCTTCCCAGCAGTGCTCCCAGACACCTCAACCCACCCCCAAAAATCTAGTACACACCTAAACAGCCCCCCAAAAACATGCAATACTGCTGTCCTCAAAGAGGCCTAACTTAAAATCGTGCCAAAACCCTCTCTGCAACTAGGCCCAAACCCCCTTCCCAGCAGTGCTCTGAGACTCCTCAACCCACTCCCAAAAATCTAGAACACCCCACAGTACCCTCCCAAAAACCTGCAATACTGCTACCTGGCATGAGCCCTAACTTAAAATCGTGCCAAAATGCTCTCTGCAACTAGGCTCAACCCCCCTTTTCCACCATGGATGTTCTTCAAACAACTTGCAATCAAAATTAGACCTTACCAGCAGTGCTCCCAGACCCCTAAACCCACCCCAAAAATCTAGAACCCCCCCAAACAGCCCCCCAAAAACATCTAATACTGCTAAAAAACAACTTTTCCACCATGGATTTTTTCAAACCCCTTGCAATCAAAATTAAAACTTCCCAGCAGTGCAACCAGACCCATAAACCCACCCCAAAAAATCTAGAACCCCCCAAACAGCCCCCCAAAACATGCAATACTGCTAAAAAAAAGAAACTTTTCCAGCATGGATTTTCTTCAAACCACTTGGAATCAAAATTAGACCTGCCCAGCACCAGTGCTCCCTGACCCCTCAACGCACCCCCAATGATCTAGAACACCCCCAAACAGCCCGCAAAAACATGCAATACTGCTAGGCCTAAGTTAAAATCGTGCCAAAATGCTCTCTGGAACTAGGCCCACAAACCCCCTTTTCCACCATGGATTTTCTTCAAACCACTTGCAAACAAAATTAGACCTTCCCAGCAGTGCTCCCAGACCCCTCAACCCACTCCCGAAAATCTAGAACACCCCACAGTACCCTCCCAAAAACATGTAATAACGCTACCTGGCATGAGCCCTAACTTAAAATTAAGCCAAAACACTCTCTGCAACTAGGCCCAAACCCCCCTTTTCGACCATGGATTTTCTTCAAACCACTTGCAATCAAAATTAGACGTTCCCAGCAGTGTTCCCAGACCCCTCAACCCACTCCCAAAAATCTAGAACACCCCACAGTACCCTCCCAAAAACATGCAATACTGCTACCTGGCATGAGCCATAACTTAAAATAGTGCCAAAACGCTCTCTTCAACTAGGCCCAAACCCCCCTTTACCACCATGAATTTTCTTCAAACCACTTGCAATCAAAGGTAGACCTTCCCAGCAGTGCTCCCAGACCCTTCAACCCACCCCCAAAAATCTAGAACACCCCCAAACAGCCCCCAAAAAACATGTAATACTGCTAAAAAAAAGAACTTTTAAACCATGGATTTTCTTCAAACCAATTGCAATCAAAATTAGACCTTCCCAGCAGTGCTCCCAGACCCCTCAACCCACCCCCAAAAATCTAGAACACCCCCAAACAGCCCCTCAAAAACATGCAATACTACTAGGCCTAAGTTTAAATCGTGCCAAAACGCTTTCGGCAACTAGGCCTAAACCCCCCTTTTTCACCATGGATTTTCTTCAAACAACTTGCAATCAAAATTAGACCTTCCCAGCAGTGCTCCCAGACCCCTCAACCCACTCCCAAAAATTTAGAACACCCCACAGTACCCTCCCAAAACATGCAATACTGCTACCTGGCATGAGCCCTAACTTAAAATCATGCCAAAACTCTCTCTGCAACTAGGCTCAAACCCCCCTTTTCCAACATGGATTTTCTTCAAACCACTTGCAATCAAAATTAGACCTTCCCAGCAGTGCTCCCAGACCCAAAAACCCACCCCAAAAAATCTAGAACCCCCCAAACAGCCCCCCAAAATATGTAATAATGCTAAAAATAATCTTTTCCACCATGGATTTTCTTCAAACCACTTGCAATCAAAATTAGACCTTCCCAGTAGCAGTGCTCCCTGACTCTCAACCCACCCCCAAAAATCTAGAACACCCCCAAACAGCCCCCCAAAAACATTCAATACTGCTGTCCTCAAAGAGACCTAACTTAAAATCGTGACAAAACGCTCTCTGCAACTAGGCCCAAACCCCCCTTTTCCACAATGGATTTTCTTCAAACAACTTGCAATCAAAATTAGACCTTCCCAGCAGTATTCCCATACCTCTCAATCCACTCCCAAAAATCTAGAACACCCCACAGTACCCTCCCAAAAACATGCAATACTGCTACCTGGCATGAGCCCTAACTTAAAATCCTGCCAAAACACTCTCTGCAAATAGGCTCAAACCCACCCTTTCCACCATGGATTTTCTTCAAACCACTTGCAATCAAAACTAGACATTACCAGCAGTGCTCCCCGAAACCTAAACCCACCCCCAAAAATCTAGGACCACCCAAACAGCCCCCCAAAAACATGCAATACTGCTAAAAAAAAACTTTTCCATAATGGATTTTCTTCCAACCACTTGCAATCAAAATTAAAACTTCCCAGCAGTTGTTCTCCCTGACCCCTCAACCCACCCTCAAAACTCTAGAACACCCCCAAACAGCCCCCCAAAACATGCAATACTGCTAGGCCTAAGTTAAAATCGTGCCAAAACGCTCTCTGCAACAAGGCCCATACCCCCCTTTTTTACCAGGGATTTTCTTCTAACCACTTGCAATCAAAATTAGACTTTCCCAGCAGTGCTCCCAGACCCCTAAACCCACCCCCAAAAATCTAGAACCCCCAAACAGCCCCCCAAAAACATGCAATACTGCTAAAAAAAAAACTTTTCCACCATGGATTTTCTTCAAACCACATGCAATCAAAATTAGACCTTCCCAGCAGCAGGGCTCCCAGACCCCTCAACCCACCCCCAAAAATATAGAACACTACCAATAAGCCCCCCAAAAGCATGCAATACTGCAATCCCCAAAGAGGCCTAACTTTAACTCATGCCAAAACACTCTCTACAACTAGGTGCAAACCCCCCTTTTCCAACATGTATTTTCTTCAAACCACTTGCAATCAAAATTAGACCTTCCCAGCAGTGCATCCAGAACCCTAAACCCACCCTAAAACATCTAGAACCCCCCCAACAGCCCCCAAAAAACATGCAATACTGCTAAAAAAAACAACTTTTTCTCCATGGATTTTTTTCAAACCACTTGCAATCAAAATTAGACTTCCCAGCAGTGCTACCAGACCCCAAAACTGACCCCAAAAAATCTAGAAACCCCAAACAGCCCCCCAAAATATGCAATACTGCTAAAAATAATCTTTTCCACCATTGATTTTCTTCAAACCACTTGCAAACAAAATTAGACCTTTCCAGCAGTGATCCCAGACCCCTCCACCCATCCCCAAAAATCTAGAACACCCCTAAACAGCCCCCCAAAAGCATGCAATACTGCTATCCCCAAAGAGGCTTAACTTAAAATCGTGTCAAAACGCTCTTTGCAACTAGGCCCAAACCCCCCTTTTCCACCATGGATTTTCTTCAAACCACTTGCAATCAAAATTAGACCTTCCCAGCAGTGCTCCCAGACCCCTCAACCCACTCCCAAAAATCTAGAACAACCCACAGTACCCTCCCAAAAACATGCAGTACTGCTACCTGGCATGAGCCCTAACTTAAAATCGTGGAAAAACGCTCTCTGCAGCTAGGCCCAAACCCCCCTATTCTATCATGATTTTCTTCAAACCACTTGCAATCAAAATTAGACCTTACCAGCAGTGCTCCCAGACCCCTAAACCCACCCCCGAAAATCTAGAACCCCCCCAACAGCCCGCAAAAACATGCAATACTGCTAAAAAAACAACTTTTCCACCATGGATTTTCTTCAAACCACTTTATTTATTTATTTATTTATTTATTTATTTAAGCTTGTATCGCGCACAGCTACCCACAATGGGTTTCCCGGCGCAAGGGATAGACTAGAGAAGAAAGGAGGCAGCTTCACCTGAAATGAGTCAAACAGACTATATGACACGTTGTGAAAAAAGTAATGTCTTTAAGGCCTTGCGGAAGTGGAACAGGTTGGTCTCTAATTTTAGAGCCAGTGGGAGTGAGTTCCAGTATTTGGGCCCCAAGGTGGAAAAGGAGCGACCTCCCATTTTTGTCAACTTCCATCTTGGCATGGTAAAATTTCCCATGTCCGATGACCTTAGTGGCCGTAGGGGTTTATACGGAGTTATCAGTTTTTGGAGGTAGGTTGGGGCACTTCCTTGCTTAATCTTAAACATATAGCAGAGTGCTTTGAATTTGATGCGTTCAGGGATACTCAGCCAGTGAAGATCTTGTAGGGCGGCCTTGGCTGAGGAACGTCTGGGAATGTTTTTTAGAAGGCGTGCGGCTGCATTTTGTACTACCTGTAACACCTGTAAGGTGGCTTTGTCTGCGCCCAGATAAAGGATGTTGCCATAGTCCAGGCGGGATGTTACCAACGCCTGGACTACGGTTCGGCGGGAAGAGAGAGGAAGCATCCACAGAATCTTGTGGAGCCATCGTAACGTAGAGAAACAGATGGCTGCAACCTTGGTGGCCTGTTGTCGCATAGATAATCTATCATCTATGATAACACCCAGGTTGCGGACAGTGGTGGAAGGTGTTGGCGCAGTGCCCAGTTCAGTGGGCCAATGGCAGGGACCCCAGAGATGTTTATTCCGGCCCAAGATGACCACCTCGGTCTTCTCCCCATTCAGTTTGAGACAGTTTCTCCGCATCCAATCGGCCACAAGAGTGAGGCCTGATTTGAGTGCGGAGATGTTGTTCTCGTCTCTCCCTGATAGGGAGAAGACAATCTGGGTGTCATCCGCGTACGAGTACAGGGTAAGTCCAGCCTGTTCTACAATGGATGCTAATGGTTTAACATAAATATTAAATAATAAAGGACTAAGGATTGAACCTTGGGGAACACCACGGGTGGATTGACAAATGGTGGAGGCTGCTTTAGGGGAGAACACTTGGAAACTACGGTCGTTAAGAAAAGACACCAACCAGGCCAAGGCCTGGCCGCCCACTCCTAGAGATTTCAGAGAGTCGATAAGGATGGAATGTGACACGGTGTCGAACGCTGCGCTCAAATCCGGCAGGATGAGCGCCATGGTGTTACCTTGGTCGACACCGTGCCTTAGACTCTCCGTAACCCCTAGGAGAGCTGTCTCAGTAGAGTGCCTAGGCCGGAATCCCGACTGCGAAGGATGGAGAAAGGCGATGTTTTCGACCAGTTTTGAGAGCTGCGAGTTTATGTGTCTCTCCAATATCTTCGAAAAGATCGGCAGCAAGGATATCGGGCGAAAGTTGGCGGGGTTGGAAGAATCAGCACCTGATTTTTTTAATAAAGGGACCACCATGGCGTGTTTCCAAGGTTGAGGGACCTGGGCCTCGCTCAGTGAGGTGTTAAGTAGTTTGATGAAAGTGGGATGGGTGAGGGGATCTAATTGTTTTAGGATTTTTGCCGGGAGCGCGTCCTGTGGGGAGCCAGATCGCACGCTGTTTAGACAGGACACAAAAGAGCAGGCATCTAGCGGCTGCCAGGTAGTAATGATATCCTTGGAGATAGTATTCACTGGTTCAGTGGCCACACTAGAAAAAGCATTGATGGTCTCTGAACTTGGGGAGAAGTGGTCATAGATGAGATCCACTTTCTTTATGAAATAATCTGCCAGAGATTGGCATTGGGCAGCATCAAGGGCCGGGGGGGGGGGAGTAGAGTTTGCACCTGTCAGTTTTTTCACAACAGAAAATAATACTTTAGGACAGTTTTGGGCCTCAGTCACTGTTTTAGTGGTGTGATTTGCTTTAGCCGTTTTACATCTGTTATGGTACTTTTTTAAGGCTTCTTTGTATATAATTTTTCGAGAAGGAGAGTAGCCTTTTCTCCATTTACGTTCCAAGATCTTACATTGGGAGCGAAGACTCTTAAGTTGTTCCGAGTACCATGGGGCAGGAGAATGGTGTATGGCCTTAGGCTTAGATGTCATTGGTAACGCCCGTTCTATCGCACTAGTAAGCCAATGTTTCGTAGCATTATCAAGGATAGTGACCGGTGCATCAATTGACGGAAGAGTTTTAATCAATAATTTGTTGAGTTCTGTAATATTGACCTTCCCCCAATTCCGGGATAGCCCTGGTTTTATTGTCAGAGGTCTAGTTACTGTATCAGCCAAGTCTAAGGAGAAAGGGACTGCAGAATGGTCGGACCAGGTAATTTGTAGAGCTTCACGGGAACAGTCTAAGGGCAAATTAGAAAAAATGGGGTCAAGTAAATGGCCGGCACAATGTGTGGGACCAGTGTTCAGTAGTTGAAGATTAAGAGCTTCTAAGGTGGAAAGGAGCTGATTTCTATGTGAGCATTCATTATCATCCAGGTGGATGTTTAAATCTCCTAGAATAGTGAAATTGGATGCTTTAAGCAGGACTGGAGCGAGTAGGTCCGGTAATGAGGTTATCCATGGACTCGCTGTCCCCGGGGGACGATATGCCAGTAGACCTGATAGCGTGAATTGAGGGGTTATGAATAGTTGGAATAGAGCAGACTCACAGTCTTTTTGGGAGACATCGACCAATTTGCAATTATATGAGTTCTTATGGATAATTGCAATTCCACCTCCTCTGCCAGAGACTCTATCTTGGCGAAGAATGGCGTAATTGGAGGGGATGGCGTCTGCAATATCCGGACCTGAGCAGTCCCTAAGCCAAGTCTCGGTTAGGAATATCGCATCAGGTTGATGTTCCACTAGAAAATCATGTATGTTGTATCTGTGTTGAGGTAGGGATCTACAGTTTATGCTCCAGAAGCGTAGTGGACGACTGGGCGGGATTATCCTAGAAGGCACCTGTCTGTGACGTCTACCATGTGGGCATAGGGATCTACACATGGTAGGATTTTTTAGATAGAAGTTGCAGTGGGGGCAGCGAAACTTGGTGGGGGGGATAGGGTATAAGGAGCAATTAGAATTAGGAGGGTAACGTAAGGCATATATCTCCTTGAAGGAGTAAGTGATGACCATGATGAAAGGATGGCTTCACTCACCAGACAAGATTATGCCAGAGCCCGGACGCCCGGCCTAGCGCGGACGAGCGCAGACGGGCAGAACTCTGGCTGAACTCCGGCGCGACTATGGCGCGCCCGCTGTACGCGTTCGCTACGCGAAGCAATGGCCGTCTGTTTTTATGCACAAACCCTATCCAAGATGGCCGCCGCCGTCAGATCGAGCGTGGCCCAGATGAATCAGCCCTGAATCGGCTGTACACCCAGTGGAGGAGGTAACTGAGCGAAAATGCAGCGCTCAGTCCAGTGACTCTTCCCACAGTTTTAAAACCTCACAAGCGGTCAATATCTCCACCCTAATCTGGTAGAGTCAAGCAGCGCGAAAAATCCGCGTTTGCAAGCAGGGGGGGGTAGGACACAAAGGGCAATCACAAGAGCAAGTTAAAATTTGTTGGGAGCAATTAAAACACAGCAGCCCGGCTCAAGCCTCAGGCAATACTAAGGTGAATGTCCTCGCAAGCATAGTCCTACTACTGTTTTTATGCACAAACCCTATCCAAGATGGCCGCCGCCGTCAGATCGAGCGTGGCCCAGATGAATCAGCCCTGAATCGGCTGTACACCCAGTGGAGGAGGTAACTGAACGAAAATGCAGCGCTCAGTCCAGTGACTCTTCCCACAGTTTTAAAACCTCACAAGCGGTCAATATCTCCACCCTAATCTGGTAGAGTCAAGCAGCGCGCAATCAAAATTAAATTTTCCCAGCAGTGCAACCAGACCCATAAACCCACCCCAAAAAATCTAGAACCCCCCAAACAGCCCCCCAAAACATGCAATACTACTAAAGAAAAAAACACTATTCCACCATGGATTTTCTTCAAACCACTTGCAATCAAAATTAGACCTTCCCAGCAGCAGTGCTCCCTGACCCCTCAACCCACCCCCAAAAATCTAGAACACCCCCAAACATCCCCCAAAACATGCAATACTGCAAGGCCTAAGTTAAAATCGTGCCAAAACGCTCTCTGCAACTAGGCCCACAAACCCCCTTTTCCACCATGAATTTTCTTCAAACCATTTGAAAGCAAAATTATACCTTTCCAGTAGTGATCCCAGACCCCTCGCCCCATCCCCAAAAATCTAGAACACCCCCAAACAGCCCCCCAAAAACATGCAATACTGCTATCCCCAAAGAGGCCTAACTTAAAATCATACCAAAACCCTCTCTGCAACTAGGCCCAAATGCCCTTATTCCACCATGGATTTTCTTCAAACCACTTGCAATCAAAATTAGACCATTCCAGCAGTGCTCCCAGACCCCTCAACCCACCCTCAAAAATCTAGAACACCCCCAAGCAGCCCCCAAAAACATGCAATGCTGCTCAGCGTAAGTTTAAATTGTGCCAAAACGCTCTCTGCAACTAGGCCCAAACCCCCCTTTTCCACCATGGATTTTCTTCAAACCACTTGCAATCAAAAGTAGACCTTCCAAGCAGTGCTCCCAGACCCCTCAACCCACCCCCAAAAATTTAGAACACCCCCAAAAACATGCAATACTTCTAGGCCTAAGTTAAAATCGTGCCAAAAGGCTCTCTGCAACAAGACCCAAACCCCCCTTTTCCACCATGGATTTTCATCAAACCACTTGCAATCAAAATTAGACTTCCCCCAGCAGTGCTCCCAGACCCCTCAACTCATCCCCAAAGATCTAGAACAGCCCCCCAAAAGCATGCAATACTGCTTTCCCCAAAGAAGCCTAACTTAAAATCGTGCCAAAACGCTCTCTGCAACTCGGCCCCAACCCCCCTTTTCCACCATGGATTTTCTTCAAACCACTTGTAATCAAAATGAGACCTTCCCAGCAGTGCTCCCAGAGTCAGACGCCTCAACCCACTCCCAAAAATCTAGAACACCCCACAGTACCCTCCCAAAAACATGCAATACTGCTACCTGGCATGAGCTCTAACTTGAAATCTTGCCAACACGCTCTCTGCAACTAGGCCCAAACCCCCCTTTTCCAACATGGATTTTCTTCAAACCACTTGGAATCAAAATTAGACCTGCCCAGCACCAGTGCTCCCTGACCCCTCAACCCACCCCCAATAATCTAGAACACCTCCAAACAGCCCCCAAAAACATGCAATACTGCTAGGCCTAAGTTAAAACCGTGCCAAAATGCTCTCTGGAACTAGGCCCACAAACCCCCTTTTCCACCATGGATTTTCTTCAAACCACTTGCAAACAAAATTAGACCTTCCCAGCAGTGCTCCCAGACCCCTCAACCCACTCCCGAAAATCTAGAACACCCCACAATACCCTCCCAAAAACATGCAATAACGCTACCTGGCATGAGCCCTAACTTAAAATTGTGCCAAAACACTCTCTGCAACTAGGCCCAAACCCCCCTTTTCGACCATGGATTTTCTTCAAACCACTTGCAAACAAAATTAGACCTTCCCAGCAGTGTTCCCAGACCCCTCAACCCACTCCCAAAAATCTAGAACACCCCACAGTACCCTCACAAAAACATGCAATACTGCTACCTGGCAAGAGCCATAACTTAAAATAGTGCCAAAATGCTCTCTGCAACTAGGCCCAAACCCCCCTTTACCACCATGAATCTTCTTCAAACCACTTGCAATCAAAGGTAGACCTTCCCAGCAGTGCTCCCAGACCCTTCAACCCACCCCCAAAAGTCTAGAACACCCCTAAACAGCCCCCGAAAAACATGTAATACTGCTAAAAAAAAGAACTTTTAAACCATGGATTTTCTTCAAACCAATTGCAATCAAAATTAGACCTTTCCAGCAGTGCTCCCAGACCCCTCAACCCACCCCCAAAAATCTAGAACACCCCCAAACAGCCTCCCAAAAACATACAATACTACTAGGCCTAAGTTTAAATCGTGGCAAAACGCTTTTGGCAACTAGGCCCAAACCCCCCTTTTTCACCATGGATTTTCTTCAAACCACTTGCAATCAAAATTCGACCTTCCCAGCAGTGCTCCCAGACCCCTCAACCCACTCCCAAAAATCTAGAACACCCCACAGTACCCTCCCAAAACATGCAATACTGCTACCTGGCATGAGCCCTAACTTAAAATCATGCCAAATTGCTCTCTGCAACTAGGCACAAACCCCCCTTTTCCAACATGAATTTTCTTCAAACCACTTGCAATCAAAATTAGACCTTCCCCGCAGTGCTCCCAGACCCAAAAACTCACCCCAAAAAATCTAGAACCCCCCAAACGGCCCCCAAAAACATGCAATACTGTTAAAAAAACACCTTTCCACCATGGATTTTCTTCAAACCACATGCAATCAAAATTAGATCCTCCCAGCAGTGCTCCCAGACCCCTCAACCCACTCCCAAAAATCTAGAACACCCCACAGTACCCTCCCAAAACATGCAATACTGCTTCCTGGCATGAGCCCTAACTTAAAATCATGACAAAACGCTCTCTGCAACTAGGCGCAAACCCCCCTCTTCCAACATGGATTTTCTTCAAACCACTTGCAATCAAAATTAGACTTTCCCATCAGCAGTGCTCCGTGACCCCTCAACCCTCCCACAAAAAACAAGAACACCCCCAAACAGCCCCCCAAAACATGCAATACTGCTAGGCCTAAGTTAAAATCGTGCCAAAACGATCTCTGCAACTAGGGCCACAACCCCCCTTTTCCACCATGGGTTTTCTTCAAACCACTTGCAAACAAAATTAGACCTTTCCAGCAGTGATCCCAGACCCCTCAACCCACTCCTCAAAATCTAGAACACCCCACAGTACCCTCCCAAAAACATGCAATACTGCTACCTGACATGAGCCCTAACTTAAAATTGTGCCAGAACTCTCTCTGCAACTAGGCCCAACCCCCCCTTTTCTATCGTGATTTTTCTTCAAAATACTTGCAATCGAAATTAGACCTTCCCAGGAGTGCTCCCAGACCCCTAAACCCACTCCCAAAAATCTAGAACACCCCCAAACAGCCCCCCAAAAACATGCAATACTGCTAAAAAAAAATTCCACCATGAATTTTCTTCAATCCACTTGCAGTCAAAATTAGATCTTCCCAGCCCTGCTCCCAGACCCCTCAACCCACCCCTAAAAATCTAGAACACCCCCAAACAGCCCCCCAAAAACATGCAATACTGCTAGGCCTAAGTTAAAAGCGTTCCAAAAAGCTCTCTGCAACTAGGCCCAAACCCCCCTTTTTCACCAAGGATTTTCTTCTAACCACTTGCAATCAAAATTAAACTTTCCCAGCAGTGCTCACAGACCCCTCAACCCATCCCCAAAAATCTAGAACACCCCCAAACAGCCCCCCAAAAACATGCAATACTGCTGTCCTCAAATAGACCTAATTTGAAATCGTGCCAAAACGCTCTCTGTAACTAGTTCCAAACCCCCTTTTCCACCATGGATTTTCTTCAAACCACTTGCAATCAAAATTATACCTTCCCAGCAGTGCTCCCAGACCCATCAACCCACTCCCAAAAATCTAGAACACCCCACAGTACCCGCCCAAAAACATGCAAAACTGCTACCTGGCATGAGCCTTACCTTAAAATTGTGCCAAAACAATCTCTGCAACTAGGCCCAAACCCGCATTTTCCACCATGAATTTTCTTCAAACCACTTGCAATTAAAATGAGACTTTCCCAGCAGTGCTCCCAGACCCCTCAACTCATCCCCAAAAATCTAGAACACCCCCAAACAGCCCCCCAAAAACATGCAATACTGCTATCCCCAAAGAAGCCTAACTTAAAATCGTGCCAAAACTCTCTCTGCAACTCGGCCCAAACCCCCCTTTTCCACCATGAATTTTCTTCAAAATACTTGCAATCAAAATTAGACCTTCCCAGCAGTGCTCCCAGACCCCTCAACCAACTCCCAAAAATCCAATACACCCCACAGTACCCTCCCAAAAACCTGCAATACTGCTACCTGGCATGAGCCCTAACTTGAAATTGTGCCAACACGCTCTCTGCAACTAGGCCCAAACCCCCCTTTTCCACCATGGATTTTCTTCAAACCACTTGCAATCAAAATTAGACCTTCCCAGCAGTGCTCCCAGACGCCTAAACCCACCCTCAAAAATCTAGAACCCCCCAAACAGCCCCCCAAAAACATGCAATACTGCTAAAAAAAAACTTTTCCACCATGGATTTTCTTCAAACCACCTGCAATCAAAATTAGACCTTCCCAGCAGCAGTGCTCCCAGACCCCTCAACCCACCCCCAAAAATCTAGAACACCCCCAAACAGCCCCCCAAAACATGCAATACTGCTCGGCCTAAGTTTAAAATGTGCCAAAACGCTCACTGTAACTAGGACCAAACCCCCCTTTTCCACCATGGATTTTCTTCAAACCACTTGCATTCAAAATTAGACTTTCCCAGCAGTGCTCCCAGACTCCTCAACCCATCTCCAAAAATCTAGAACACCCCCACACAGCCCCCAAAAACATGCAATATTGCTCGGCCTATGTTTAAAATGTGCCAAAACGCTCACTGTAACTAGGACCAAAACCCCCTTTTCCACCATGGATTTTCTTCAAACCACTGGCAATCCAAATTAGATCTTCCCAGCAGTGCTTCCAGACCCCTCAACCCACCCCCAAAAATCTAGAACACCCCCAAACAGCCCCCCAAAAAAATACAATACTGCTAGGCCTAAGTTAAAATCGTGCCAAAATGCTCTCTGCAACTAGGCCCAAACCCCCCTTTTCCACCATGGATTTTCTTCAAACCACATGCAATTAAAATTAGACATTCCGAGCAGCAGGGCTCCCAGACCCTCAACCCCCCCCCAAAAAATTTAGAACACTACCAAAAATCTGCCTAAAAGCATGCAATACTGCAATCCCCAAAGAGGCCTAACTTTAAATCATGCCAAAACGCTCTCTGCAACTAGGCCTTTCAGGACACGCATATCACTGAGGCAAAAAGCAAAGCACTAGACTGATGGGGATATAAAATGCTGGCACATGCAAGCTACACATCTGGGTCCCGATGGGTGGGAATATTGATCAAAAAACACGGGTGTTCCAAACACACTCCTCCCGGCGAGACAAGCAGGGCTGATATGTGTCAGTATTGGGTACATGGGAGGAGACGCCCATTAACATTATCAGTAACCCTGGGTGTAGTTTGCGTAGTTGCACTATGGGTAGCTACGCGAAGTGCACTTCGCACTATGCAAGATATGTGTAGCACTACGCGAACTGCGTATTGCGCTGTTCACAATGATTGCACAGTGCTGGATGCTTGTCCGCACTGTGCAATCATTGAAAACGGCATCACGCACAGTGCGAGCTGTCGTTTTCTGCCGCTTAAGTAGATTTGTACTCGAGCTGCAGCTTTCCCAACGCAGACTGGTAGTTTCTCATTGCGAGCGGTTGCGAGCATACACGACCACTCGCAATGAGAAACCTGACCTCCCCACTTTGAGAATCTCGCCAGGAGGTTTATTTTCCTCGTTCGCAATCGCCAACTTGATGTTGCTGATCGCGAGCGAGGAAAAAGTCTTGCCTAGATGTCATTTTGCTCTCTCTCCAACTATGCTATGCTACACGATTTTACACTGTGCTACGTGCAATTTGCGTAACTTGAAGTAGCAAAAACAACACAAAGTTTTTGAGCGTAGTGTAGTAGGCCGCCCAGGGTTAATTATCAGCGTGTACAGTCCACGAAAACTCCAAGAAGCCATGATGACAGAGGTGAGAGAGGTAATCCTTACCATCCCTGATGGTGCTTTCTGTATAGGGGAGACTTCAACCTCACTCTCGATGAATCAAGCGACCGATGGCCACATAGGCAAGCTCCGGTGGACCGATCCCTGCTGGGAGACATCATGAACACTATGGGAATATCTGACATGTGGCTATCCCATAAACCAATGGGGCAACTATTTACATTCCGCTCTGGAGCACATGGCTCCCTTTCCAGAATAGATTATTTCCTGACCCTAACTCAAAACTTGCCGTGAATCTGAGAGATACGACATTTACCCAAAGGCAACTAGGATCATACAACTTTATGGGTGATATGTGGCAGAACCGCCTCAAGGAAGCATCAGAGCATGAGACTAAATCCCTAGTATCTTAAAGATCCCACCATTTAAAAAAGGACTCACATTAACTACTGAACAATATTTCACGGAGAATTACGCCTGTGTGGACTCTGTAATAACACTATGGGAGGGATACAAGATAGTAATTAGGAGACAGGGTGTCTCTGAAATAGTGGGCCATAAAAGAGACAAGCGGGCACAAGTAGAAGCCATTGAAAAAGACACAGAGCAGCTTGAGGTGCAGTTCACACTTGCAGATGACACTAACTGGTGCTTGAACAGCAGGAATAATGTGGACTTGTGAGCGAGGAAGGCAAGGCGAAACATAGGGCGACTATCCACTGTATATACAAGACTGGGGATAAAGCTAACAAAACTCCTGGCCTGGTTAGATAAAAAAGAAAAGGCCAATAACTGGGTACACAAGCTATACTCAGATGAGGCTAAGCACATAACCAATAGACTAAAAATAGCAGAAACGCTTGCTTTTCACTATGCGCAACTTTACTGCCCCTTCGGGCTAGCGTGTTCCGAGGAATGTAATGAATTCCTAAATGTTATTCCGCTCCCAATTCTCACTACTAAAGAATCATCCCTCCTTGAAGGGGACTTAACCCCACAGGAGTTACTGCAGAAAATCTGAGAATTGAAAGCTGGCAAGGCGGTTGGGGTCAAATGGGTTGCCTATGGAACTCTACAAATCCAATGCATCAAAATTGGCCCTGCATCAGTTGAAGATGTTTAAGAAATGCGGGGAGGGGAAGGGGTTCTTCCTAGAGACCAGTGAATATCCAAAATTATCACCATATACAAAGCAGGGAAAATCCCAGGAGAGTGTGCCTCCTATAGGCCCATTTTACTCCTCAATGTTAAAACCAAGATTCTAGCAAAGATATTGGCCTCTCGACTAATACAAGTGATCACTCGATTGGTACACCCAGACCAATCTGAGTTTATGCCAGGAAGAAGTAGAATGCTTAATTTAAGGAGACTAAATGAGGTACTTAGAAGAGCAAAATACATACAGGAAGATGCTATCATTCTTTCATTGAACACTGCATGGCGTTCGACACAGTTGAGTGGCCATATCTCTTCGAAGTGCTTGCAAAATTCAGGCTTGTTCCTCAGCTGGATCCATCTTCTCTACTCTAAACCACTGGATAAAGTGATGGTCAATGGTGAGACCTCTCACTCCTTCCTACTATGATGTGGTGTCCATCAGGAAGGCCCACCAGCCCCCTCCTCTTAGTCATAGTGTTGGAACCCCTCGCCGCTTGGATATGTATGGAGCCCCTTATGCGTGGCCTCCGCTGGTTGAATGGATGGGAGGACAGAATATCGCTTCATACAGATGACGTTCTCCTATATTTGGGAGACCCCAAATGCTCCCTATCCAGAGTAATAAACATAATTGGGAGCTTTGGCCGTGTATCTGGCTACACGATCAACTGAATGAGATTGCTCATATATATACTGAACGGCAACCTGCCAATGGTGCCCCATGATAGTGAGATCTGAGTGTCTAAAGGGTTCAAATATTTGGGGATATTTGCCACCGCAGATCCCTATCTTTCCTATAATAAGTATCTCCTTCCTCCCTTTAGAGAGGTTAAAAAGACAGATGTACAACATTGGAAGTCATTCCCGGTGTCCCTCCTTGAGAGAGAGGTCCTTTTAAAATGATGGCATTGACCCGCTTCTTAGACGCCTTCCACATTGCTCCATACCCTGATCCTACAAAATAGTTCAAAACAATAAACTCTGTATTATTAATGCTTCTGTAGAATGGAGGATCTGCATGAATTGTGCATAAAAACTTAAACAGGGGGTGCTATGAGGGAAGAATTGCCATGCCCGATATACAAAGGTATTATTGGGTTACGCAACCAACCATAATTAACCAATGGGTATATCTGCAAGAGGAGGAACCATCGATCAGGATGGATCGCCTAGTGATGCGTCTGGGCAGAAATCAGTGAGCCTTATATGTGACACCTCCAAAATCGCAACAGAACCCAACAACAGTAACAGTCAATCTCTGGCATGTGGCCCACAAAGTACTGGGATGGCAAAACAAGCTAATGTGGTCCACCCTCTTGTGGGACACAGTGGCCCTGGGTACTCCGGGTAACCACTCCGGGGAACCACTCAGGGTTTGACAAATGAGAACTAATAGGCCTGTCTAAAATTGGGGATTTATTGACTCATGGTGCAGTACTCATCTTCGCTGTCCTCTGTCAGGAATATAACCTTTCAGACACAGAGATCTTCTGTTACATACAGATTAGACATGTGCTACAGACTGCTATCCTGGCCGGGGAAGAACTGCCAGACTACTCCCCACTCAAAGACCATTTATTGGATGAACATATGACATGCAAAGCAATGTCACTCACATACCAAAAAATTATTAGCAACACGCCTGACAAACTATACCAACTGCAGGAAAAGTGGGCGCAGGACTTGGGAAGTTTAGACAGTGATGAATGGGTGGAAGCTTTGGTCTCACCTAGAGAAGTAGCGATCTAGGCAGGGTTTAGGTTGATTCACCTAAATATATTACAGAGAGCCTACCATGCATCCACCACACTGATGAAAATGGGAAGGGCCCCAACTGAAAACTGTTGCTGTGCATACAATCAAAAAGGCACCTTCTTTCACACCATATAAGAATGCTCCACAGTACAATCCTATTAGGAGGCAATGGTCAACAGGAAGAATGGCATATGGGACACAGCTACCAAACCAACACTAAAGTGGGGCCTTCTGAATATATGGGAAGAGTAAGATATTACTTCAGTGGGAAAGACTTGGATGACACTAGGGTTGACCACAACTAAACGCAATATAGCTCGTTGTTGGGGGGCAACTGAGACGCCGAACCTCAGCAAATGGGAAAAAGACATGGATACCAATATGGTCGCAGAAAAATCTGTTTACATCAACAGAGGGCGCATGAAAAAAATGGGTCAAGATCTTGTGTACCCCCCTCCTCTTGCTGGTAGGTCTCAGTGGGTTAACTGACCCCCGGGAGGGAAGTGGTGGTTCAACACTGATAGGGCTGTACAATTTAAACAGAAGGAATATTATATGTATAAAGGCAACACTGTGGTGTGTTTCTTGTGTTTCACTGTCTGTTTTTCTTTTGATTTGAATACAAATATCTTTAAAAACAAAATCTGTGAGAAAGGCCAAATCTTCTGTTCACAAAAGATTATCCACCAGTCGATATCTGGCATGTGCATACTGGTAAACAGATTTAAACAGTGCTATAGACAGATTCTATGTAGCAAGGATGTTTATCATTAGCGGATGTCTATTTACAGAAGTTAGCTGAAGTATTTCAGGCATTGCAAGGTGACGGCTATTATAGAATGTAGAGGGCACCATTTAGAGCAATATTTGCAAGGCCTGCATGAGATAAGACACCTTGCAAATTCCTAACTATATCAGGCCTGAAACCTATGGTTTTTTCAGTGAATTTCAAAGGTTTTTTAAATGCTAATTCCTAACTATATGAGGCCTGAAACCTATGTTTTTTTCAGTGGATGTCAAAGGTTTTTTAAATGCTTATTCCTAACTATAACATGTCTGAAACCTATGTTTTATTCAGTGAATTTCAAAGGTTTTGTAAATGACAACTTTTAAATGTAGTAAAAATGTTTTAACTAATTATTTTTAGATATTTTATTTTTTAATTATATTATAATTACATTATACATTACATTACAAAATATACTTTCTCAGAAAGAATTACTTTAGTTTAAATACTTTGCAAATAGGCAATAGACTTTTACGTACAGTAGTTACAGTTGTTGCAATGGGCTGAATCTGAATTTCTAGTTAAATGCACTTAGTTACTTTATGGATTACTTTTCTAACCACAGGACTGGATCCTAGATTCAGCCCTTGGACATCACCTGTAAACAGTTGAGTAAAAGCATTTTGGCTATAGTAGTGATTTTTAAGGAATATTATTGTATTTTTAAAGTTGACAATTAGAAACTTTTTCACATAGAATCACCAATGACTAGCTCTTCGCTTCTGTGCCGAGTGGTCGCTCCCCTGTGCCTGTGGTATCGTTGTGCAGCGTATTGGAAACTGCTTGTGGAATCTGCTGTGTGCTTTTGACTGCCGCTTTGCCTATTTAATTATTTGCATTTTTAAACTGCCAGCGCAACTCTCTTGCTGTATCTGTTATCGTTGTGCAGCGCATTTTCACGGAAACTGACTATTATATATTGCCTGCTGTTTGCTTTTGACTGGCGCTCTGCTTATTAGCATATTGAAATCGATAGCGTTTATTCCTTGCTGCATTCGCGTTTTCCCCCAGGCGCTCTTGCCGTGCTGACCCCTCCGTCTCCATTTTGTTGTTGTTGTCCTCCTACGTCGCCCGCCCCGCCTCCCAGCTGAGCCGCCCTCGCCCCTCCCCCTCCACTATCCATATATGACAGTTGTTCCCGCGTGCAGCGTTCACGCGCAGCGACCGCGCCCAATCCGCGCCGATGGTGCGCCAAAGGTAAGCCCGTCTACGCCCGTCCGCGCCTGGACCGCGCCCAGCGCCAGACCCCCTGCCCCTCGCGCTGCCCAGCCCTCCCGCATTACCTACGATGCCTCCACCCTCCTAGCCCTTAACCCCGGTCGCGCCCCCAACTGCGTCCAAGCCGCTCCTGGACACACCCATGGACCTTTCTCCTGCTACTCCTGCAAATTCATCGGCACCATCTACAACTCCGCTACGATCACACCTCAGATTCCCGACCCCAACCACCTACAATGCATCCTGCTCAACACCCGCTCGGTCCACAGGCACGCCATTGACCTATGGAATCTACTAGACACCATCTCTCCAGACGTCGCCTTCCTAACAGAAACATGGATGAACGCTTCCTCCGCCCCAGACATCACCATTGCCATCCCTGAAGACTATAAGATCACACGCAAGGACCGTACCGGCCACA
This sequence comes from Lissotriton vulgaris, assembly GCF_964263255.1. Taxonomy (NCBI): domain Eukaryota; kingdom Metazoa; phylum Chordata; class Amphibia; order Caudata; family Salamandridae; genus Lissotriton; species Lissotriton vulgaris. The sequence continues at coordinate 735,329 of NW_028243982.1, forward strand.
CAGGAGGAGGGATCGCTATCGTCCATAAAAAATCAATCCACATCTCTACCAGCTCTGACGCCAATTTCGCCAACTCTGAACATCTTCACTTCCAGATCCACATCGACCCCAAGACCACACTCAGAGGCACCCTCCTTTACAGACCACCAGGACCCCGCGCAAAATTCAGTGAAGACATCACGGACTTCATCACTCCACACGCGCTCCCCTCCAAAGACTACATCCTTCTGGGAGACCTCAACTTTCACCTTGAAAAGAACAACGACTGCAACACCACCACCCTCTTGGACAACCTCGCCAACCTTGGACTTAAACAACTGGTCACTTCCCCCACCCACATAGCAGGTCATACTCTCGACCCTATCTTCACCTCCAGCAATCACGTCTCCTTCAGCCACACTACGGCTCTCCTCTGGACTGACCACAGCTGCGTTCACTTTACCTACAACAAGCCGAAACCCATCAACCACCCCCAACCGACTCTGCAAAGAAACTGGAACAAAATCACCAGCGACCAGATCTCCTCATTGCTCCTTCTAAACACCCCAGCCCACTCTTCTAACCCAGACCAAGCTGCCACCAACTTCACCCTTTGGTTATCCAACTGCGCCAACATCCTAGCACCACTGAAAAAACGTCATAGCAAACCTGGCAGCAAGAAGGCCTCATGGTTCAACGATGATCTTAAGAAGTCCAAGAAACTCTGCCGCTCCCTTGAAAAGGCCTGGAAAAAAGACCCAACCACCAGCACCAAGGACGCCTTCAAAAACGCCACCCGCATACACCACCAACTAATCCGAAAGGCCAAGAAAACCGCCTTCAAGGACCGACTAGATAGCAACGCCCACAACAGCAAGGAACTTTTCAACATCGTCAAGGAATTTACCAATCCCTCGGCCAACTCCAACGACATCACCCCCTCCCAAGCTCTCTGCGACTCCCTAGCCTCATTCTTCCACAACAAAATTGCAGACATCCACAACAGCTTCGACAACCAACCCGGCGACCAACCCACCCAACCATATGCGGAACATCCACCCCCTTGAACACCCTTAACGACTGGAACCCAATCTCCACTGAAGACACCATCCGCCTGATGAACTCCATCCACTCAGGATCCCCCACAGACCCATGCCCTCACCACATCTTCAACAAAGCAGACTCCGTCATAGCACCACACCTCCGAGACGTCATCAACTGCTCCTTCAAATCCGCCACCTTCCCGGAAAGCTGGAAACACGCTGAACTCAGCGCCCTCCTGAAAAAACCCACAGCGGACCCCACCGAACTCAAAAATTACCGCCCCATCTCGCTCCTTCCTTTCCCGGCCAAAGTCATCGAGAAAGCTGTCAACAACCAGCTCGCCGCTTTCCTCGAAGCCAACAAATCCCTCGACTCCTCACAGTCTGGCTTCCGAGCAAAACACAGCACTGAGACCGCCCTCATCGCAGCAACAGACGACATTCGAACTCTACTGGACAATGGAGACACAGTCGCCCTCATCCTCCTCGACCTCTCTGCAGCCTTCGACACAGTCTGCCACAGCACGCTTTTACAACGCCTCAGAAACATCGGAATTCAAGGAAAAGCACTTGAATGGATCACCTCGTTCCTCACCGGAAGAACCCAGAGAGTCCGACTTCCACCATTCAAGTCCGAGGCCACTGAAGTCATCTGCGGCGTACCACAAGGATCTTCACTCAGTCCCACCCTCTTCAACGTATACATGAGCCCCCTCGCGACCATCGCCCGCCAACACAACCTCAACATCATCTCCTACGCGGATGACACTCAACTGATCCTTTCACTCACCAATGACCCCAGCACCGCCAAAACTAACCTACACGAAGGCATGAAAGAAGTTGCCGAATGGATGAAACACAGCCGTCTGAAACTGAACTCAGATAAAACAGAAGTCCTCATCTTAGGTACTTCCTCCTCTGCATGGGACGACTCTTGGTGGCCGGAAGCCCTTGGAAAAGCACCCATCCCGACAGACCACGCACGGAACCTAGGTGTTATCCTGGATTCTTCACTTTCAATGAACAGACAAGTCAACGCTGTCTCCTCATCCTGCTTCAACATTCTTCGCATGCTCAAAAAAACATTTCGCTGGATCCCCACCGAAACCAGAAAAACAGTCACCCATGCTCTGGTCACGAGCCGATTGGACTACGGAAACACCCTCTACGCAGGTACTACCGCTAAACTCCAGAAAAAACTCCAACGAATCCAAAACGCCTCAGCCAGGATCATATTAGACATCCCGCGTAACGAACACATCTCTGGTCACCTGAAAAACCTCCACTGGCTACCCGTCAATAAGAGGATCACTTTCCGACTTCTAACCCACGCACACAAAGCACTCTACGAAATCGGACCAGAATGCCTCAAATCACGACTGTCCTTCTACACCCCTCCCGCCAACTACGATCCTCCAGCCAAGCCCTCGCCACTGTACCTCGTATCAACAAGACCACCATGGGAGGTAGATCCTTCTCATACCTGGCAGCTAAAACATGGAACTCACTTCCCACTTACCTTCGCCTTACCCAAAACCACCTAGCATTCAGAAAACAACTTAAAACGTGGATATTTGACAAGTAATCCTCCTCCCCTCCCTAAGCGCCTTGAGACCCTCTGGGTATGTAGTGCGCTATATAAATTTTATGACTTGACTTGACTTGAATGTTATCCTATGGGAGCAAATTTACTTATTAGGTAAGTAGTGTTAACGTTACTTTTTCTTACTCAGTGGTGAATCCTGGATCCAGCACAGGTACATCTCCTGTAAACAATCGAAAGAATGCGTTTAAGTCATACAGGCAATTTTTAAGGAATATTTTTAGTTTGTGAAAATAAACACTTAGAAACTTTTCTGGTGAAAACCACACAATGGATTCCTATGGAAGGAAATACAAGTTACTGGTAAGTACGTTTAGAATTACTTTTCAGGATCAGTACTGGGCTTAAAGAAGCAGCACTGAGGTCACTCCTGATAACAGGTGAGTAAATCGGAATTTGTAGTTCTGCTGATTTTATAGGAATTTTTGTACGTTTCAAAAATCGACACTTAGAAACTTTTCTGGTGAAAACCACACAATCGATTCCTGTAGAAGGAAATACAAGTTACTAGTAAGTACTCTTAGAATTACGTTTCAGGGTCAGTGCTGGGCTAAAAGATGCAGCACTGGGTTTTCATATAGAATCACCAATATTATCCTATGGCAGGAAATTCACTTAGCAGGTAAGTAGTGTTATCGTCCCTTTTTCTTACTCAGTGGTGGATACTGGATCCAGCACTGGTGCATCTCCTGGTAAGTATGGTTAGAATTTTCAGGGTCAGTGCTTGGCTAAAAGATACAGCACTGGGTTCTCTCCTGATAACAGGTGAGTAAATCGGAATTCGTTGTTCCGATGATTTTAGGTGAATATTTTAAATTTCCAAAACTCCACACTTAGAAGAATTTCCAAGTGAAACCAGTCAATGTTAGCCTATGGAAGGAAATTCAAGTTACTGGTAAGTATGGTTAGAATTACTTTTCAGGATCAGTACTGGGCTCAAAGATGCTGCACTGAGGTCTCTCCTGATAACAGGTGGGTAAATCAGAATTCGTCGTTCTGCTGATTTTATAGGCATATTTAAAAATTCCAAAACTCCACACCTAAAAGAATTTCCAAGTGAAACCAGTCAACGTTAGCCTATGGAAGTAAATTCAAGTTACTGGTAAATATGTTTAGAATTGCTTTTCAGGATCAGTACTAGGCTCAAAGATGCAGCACTGAGGTCCCTCCTGATAACAGGTGAGTAAATCTGAATTCGTAGCACATCCAGTAAGCGGCACAGAGCCGCGTAGCAGAGAGATGGAAAAAGGTGCACAGCCTGCATCACCTCTCTGCAACGCAGTGAAGTGGCGCTTCCTGGAAGCACCTGTTTGGCTACTTGGCCCCCATGGTCCCTCATGTTTTTAGATGAATTTTTTCCCCAACTTAAAACACGCCACAGGGGGTGTTTGCACACATCACAGCAGACCCTGTCCCTCCCTTCACCACTGTTTAAACGCGCCCTGTCACCGTTCTAAGTTGAGAGATTAAGTCCCCTTCAATCCTAAGGGTAAGTCTGTAATAATAATACTTTATTTGATTGGTGAAAATCGTAAAAGGGTGAGTCTTACCACCATGAGATAAACCTTGACATCTTTGGATCAGCATAAAAACAACATAAAATCACATAGAAAAATAATGCAATAAAAATTCCCCTTCAATCCTAAGGGTCCCTAGGGTCAAATTAGCCCACTAGGTACCTCCAGTAAGCGCCACAGAGCTGCTCACCCCCGGGACACTGTGGTTTGCTATGGCAGGGCGGGAGCCTCCCGGCTTCCGCCCCGCCATAGCAAACTGCTTTGCTATTTGGAAGAGAGAGCAGGAAACCTGCTCTCTCTTCCAAATTTATTTAGGCAATTTGTAGAGCACAACAAACACCCGTGGGTGTCTTAGCACTGAAGACGCAGATGGGTAGGAGGCGCAGGTTGTTTATTGCGTGAATAACCAAGTTTTTTGTAGCTTCCTGAAAGAGAGCAGCGTAGGGGATGATTTGATTTGTGAGGGAAGGGAATTCCAAAGTTTGGCAGTGGCTACGGTGAATCTTTTGTCTCTCCAGGAAAACCTTGTGGGTGCGGGGGACCGTCAGGAGATTGGCCGAAGAGGACCGTGGAGTTCTGCAAGGTCTGTGCATGGACAAGGCTCTCCTTAGATAAAAGGGACTTGATTGATGGATTGCTTTATAGGCTATGCAACGTGCCTTGATTTTGATACGTTGGGGATTGGGAGCTAATGTAGGTTTTTCATCTCTGCAGAGATAGGTTAGTGCTTGGGAGTGCCTGTTATAATTCTGGCAGCGGCGTTTTGTATCAGCTGTAGTTTGCTGATTACCTTTTTTTTGCACGTTCAGGAGCAGCCCATTGCAATAATCTAGTTTTGTCATAACCAGTGATCTTATCAGGGTTTTTCCTGTGTTGAGGGGCAGGAAAGAAAGTAGTTTTTTTATTACTCTTAGTGTGTAAAAGGCTGAGGATGTGATGGCATTTGTGTGAGCTAAGAAGGAGAGTTTATTATGAAAGATGACACAGAGGTTTCTGACTTGCTGTACTGGCAGTGGGTGGGGGCCTAGCTCAGGGAGCCACCATGAGGGGGACCATGTAGGATGTAGGTTGCTGAAGATCATGACCTCCGTCTTGTCTGAGTTTAATTTTAGACAGTTTTTAGCCATCCAGGAGCTGATGTTGATCATGGCTGATTGGAAGCTGGCTGCTATTTCTCCTCCAATGTTATTGATGGCTAGAACCAGTTGTGTGTCAACGGCATATGTGGTTAGCCTCATCCCATGGGTTTTGATTGTTTTGGCCAGGTCCAACACAAAGATATTAAATAGTGTCGGACTGAGGGAAGATCCCTGCAGCACCCCACATGGGAGAGTGAAGGTGGGGGAGTTTCCGAAGCTCACAAGCTGGGATCGGTTGGACAGGAGAGAGGACAGCAGTTCTTTGGCCTTGTGAGTGATGCCCAAATGTGGCCGACAGGTCCAGCAGGACCAAGACTGCTGTTCCACCCAGGTCTCTGGTGGCTCGAATCTCATCTGCGGCTTTGATGAGTGTCGCTTCGGTACCGTGGCCTGCCCTGAATCCGAATTGTGATTCATCAAGGAGGTTATTGTCCTCAATAAAATTGACTAATTATGTATTCAATAATTTTTCAAAAATTTTAGCTGGAAAAGGGAGGGCAGTTAATATTCTGTAATTATTGGGATCTGATGGGTCGAGGCGTGTTTTTTTTAGGAGGTGTTTAATGATTGCCTTTTTCCAAGTTCTGGGTAGATACCAGTGTTGAACATTGTATTGCATATTTCCATGAGTTTGGGTGCTTGGAGGTCTGGGATGAGTATGGATACCGAGGTAGGACAAGGGTCGGTATGTGAGCCTAACTTGATGGTGAGGATGAGGTCGTGAACTTGTGAGACGTCAACTTGGTTGAACTGAGTGAAGGAGGGGTAGTATTCTCATTGATGTCTGAAGAGAACAAGGGGACCTTAGGTAGGGATGCAAAATTATCGTATATAGAGCTCACCTTAGTTTGAAAAGCCCTGGCTAAAGAGTTGCACAGTTCTTGGAAGGGAGCAGTAGGGGGATTGGTTCTTGAACCAGAAAGTTTGGTGACTACCTGGAAGGGGAGTTTAGTGGAATCGTGAGCTTGTTCAATTTGATTAATGTAGCATTTTCTTTTTTCTGATGTGATGAGGAGTTTGTATTGTAACAGTGCCAATTTGTAGCAGGCTTTGTCATTCGGGAGATTGTTTTTGAACCATTGTCTCTTGATGTTTCTGCATCTTTGTTTTTCTAACCTAAGGATTCTGAGAACCAAGGGGCTAAAGCAGTGGTTCTATTCTTAAAGATTTTTTTATGGGCACTGAAGAGTCTAAGGCATTGCTTAGCCACTCTGTGTAGTTGGCGGTGGCTAGTGATGGATCTGGGTTAGGCGGGTAGTTGGATGCCTGTAACTGAGATTTGAGATTCTCCTGGTCTATTGAGCCCCAAGCTTTGAATTGAGAGGCACAGTTGCTAGGAGGTGGAGTGGGGGCGGTGCTGTCCCGAAGAGTGAAGAGGACTGCCCGATGGTCTGTCCAGGTGAGGGGAAGGGTTTTGCTTAGTATAAATTTGGCATTGTTTGTGAAAAGTCCATATAAGGTGTGGCCAGCGTTATGTGAGGGGCCGACAACCAATTGATGGAGGTTAATGGATTGTAGTTCTGATGTCAGCGTGGCAGTGTCAGAGTCTTGATGGAAATTGAAGTCTCTCAAGATTGTAAAGTCCGATTCACCGGCCGCCGGTTCAAGTAGGCTGCCTAGTGAGGAGATGAACTCTGAATGTGGTCCTGGGGCGTGATATACGAAGATTCCTTTATAGGAATGTGAGTGGCTTAGTTTTATGGAAAAAGCTAAGGCTTTGCATGTGGTAGTGAGGATGGGTTCTGTCCTGACTATGTAGTTGTCGCGATGTATGATGGCCAGTTTGCCTCCTCGTTTGAGGACTCGGTCTTGTCTGACTACAGAATACCCTTCGGGGTGGCGATGCAAAAATCTGGCGCCGGAGGCTGGGTCCCCCCATGTTTTGGTGATGTATATCAGGTCTAAAGTGTATGAGGTGATGAAGTCCGCTAGTTCATCTCTATGCTTTGGGAGTGACCTGGCGTTTATGAGAGCTGAGTGAGTGATAACCTGCTTGAGGTTGGGCAGTCGGTGTCTGATTGGGCACTCTTTAATGGGAATGGGTATTGTGAAGTGGCATGAGGTGCAGCTGATAGTAGTGCGGTTATCTAGTGATAGTGAGTGGGGATGGGGGCAGCTGGCCAGGGAAGGATCGATGCCAATCTTTTTTAGTTGGATGCTATAGTATGAGCGCCTTGGGGTGTCAGTAAGATTTTGGACAGGGGTCTTGGCCCTGGGCCCGATCCTGGTGCGAACCGGTGCAGACGGGCTTGCCTTTGGCGCGCCGTCAGGGCACCCGCTGCGCATCCGCTGCGCGTTAGAAAGTGCATGGCTTAAGTACTGGCCGGCAAGTAACTAGACTGCTGCCAGTCATACTGGCGCCTGGGGACCACTTCCAGTTTTGCGTATGGCTCCCTCCATACAACCGGAATCATCCGTGGTGGACCGGGGAGAATGCTGGTAACCTAGTGGTGGCAGGCTGGGTGATTTTAGTTTAAAACAGCAAGTAATGCGGCGCGGTGTGCTTCAAAGAGCAGTGTATTAAAGACAAGTGGTGAGTTTAAAAACATTACTCAAGCAAATTTGTGCTATGACAGGCATAGAATGAGCCCTTTGCTAGGTGCTTCAGGACCAAATCAAGGTTAGTATGTAAAGTCAGCTGTAGTACCTGTCTCCTGTCCGCTGCACATTCAAGATGCAAGCCTTAAGTACTAGCCGGCAAGCAACTAGACTGCTGCCCGTCGTACTGGCGCCTGGGGACGACTTCCGGTTTTGCATATGCCTCCCTCCACACAACCGGAATCATCCATGGTGGACCGGGGAGACCGCGGGTAACCTAGTGGTGGCAAGCTGGGTGATTTCAGTTTAAAACAGCAAGTAATGTGGCGCGGTGTGCTTCAAAGAGCAGTATATTAAAAACAAGTGGTGAGTTTAAAAACAATACGTGAGCAAATTCGCGCTATGACAGGCGTAGGATGAGCCCTTTGATAGGCGCTTCAGGATCAAATCAAGGTTAGCATGTAAAGTCGGCTGTAGTACCTGTCTCGTGTCAAATAGCAAAGCAAGTTGCTTTTCCACATGCATGTTAGCTGCTCCCCGTGTGCCGGGAGCCAGCTGGGACCGTGGGGCGATTGAGGACCCCCCCACGGTCCCCAACAAAGAGGGCCAGCCCCAGGGGATGGCATCCCATGGATAGAAATGGCCCGGGAGGGGGGGCCACGCGCCCTCCTCCACAAAATGTAATTTTAAGAAAAAGGCCGGCCACGGGGGATGGGGTCCCCAGGCCATAAATGGCCTAAGGAGGGGGGCAAGGCAGCCCCCTCCTAGAAGTAGAAAATATTAAAAGAAAGGGCCATGCCCCAGGGGATGGGGTCCCCGGGGCCAATTATGGCCTCTGGAGGGGGCCACTTGGCCCCCTTCCAGAATTTCTAATAACAAAAAAAATAGGGGGCAGACACTGGAGGATGGGGTCTCCAGGGCTGAAATATTAGGAAAAGAATGGGGCCACACAGCCTCCCTTCTTAAAACAAAACAAAAAAATGACCGGCATCGTGCTGGTGGCCATGCCCCCTACCAGCATCACTCTCCAAACACTCCCCATGGTGCGTTTGCAAAGGGGGAACAAATTCCCCTTGAATACTGGAGGTCCCTGGGAGCCAACTAGCCCACCAGGGGGCTGCGTTGCAGAGAGGTGTTCTGTGGCCATGCCCCTTTTTACACCTCTCGGCAACGCAGCTCTGTGGCGCTTACTGGAGAGAGCTGGTGGGCTAGTTGCACCCTAGGGACCCTCAGTATTCAAGGGGAGTTAATCCCCCAACTTAAAGTGCGCCACCGGATGTGTTTGCAAAGTGGTGAGGGGAGGGGGCTGGGCCTGAGTTCACATGTGTGCAAACACACCCTGTGGCGCGGTTTACATTGGGGAATTGACTCCTTGTCAATCCTGAGGGTCCCTGGGGGCCAACTAGCCCACCAGGTACCTCCAGTAAGTGCCACGGAGCTGCGTTGCAGAGTGTTGTAAAAAGGGGCGTGGCCTCTGAACACCTCTCTGCAATGCAGCCCCCTGGCACATACTTGAGGTATCTGGTGGGCTAGTTGGCCCCCATGGACCCACAGGATTGAGGAGGAATTAATTTTCTAACTTAAAACGCACCACAGGGCATGTTTGCAGACATGTCACCTCAGGCCACGCCCCCTTTCATTCACCACTGTGCAAACACGCCCTGTGGCGCATTTTAAGATGGAGAATTAATTATTGTTCAATACTAAGGGTCCCTGAGGGCCAAAAAGCCCAACAGGTATCTCCAGTATGCGCTTGAGAGCTGCGTTGCAGAGAGGTTTTCAGAGGCCACGCCCCATTTTACATCCCCCCAAGGTCCCACCGGCACCCCGCGTCCTTCGGGAGCTGGCATCGCTTTTCCACATGGGGAGATGCTAAGATGCAGCGTCCCATGTAGAAAAGAAATTTGGTTTGAATCTTGAAAGAGAGAGCGGGTTATCCATACCATCCATTCCATGCCATAGCAAACAGCAGTGTCCCGGGAGTGGGCACCCTGGGACACTGCAGGAGCCGGCCCTGTGGAGTGGTGGTCCCCAGGGCCCTCGGGGGCTCCAGGAGGGAGGCCACGGGGCCCCCCTTCCACAATGTACAAAGCCCCGGGGGTGGTGGCCCCTGGGATTGGGGGTCTGTCACGGAGCCCTAATTTTTTAATTTAATGTCCCGGGGAGGTGGTGGTCCCCGGGACGTGTGGGGGTTGAACCCCCCACACAATTTTTTTAAATAAAAGAATAGAGGCCCCAGGGGGTGGCAGTCCCCGGGGCTGCGGGGGGCCATGTGCCCCCACAAATGTGTTGGAAAAGCCTCTGGGGTGTCAATCCCCAGGGCTTAGGGGACCTTTGAGCCCCCACCCATTCATTTTCTAAGCCCCGGGGGTGGCGTTCCCCAGGGCTTGGGAGGGCCTTTGAACCCCGGGGACCACCACCCACGGGGCTTCTATATAATATTTGGGGGGCTCATGGCTGTGGCTAAAGATTCTTACGGGAAATTGCATAGGGAAAACATGTTTTGGGACCCCCCATGAGTTTTGAGAATTTCACGAAGATTCGTCAATCGGCCCCAAAGTTATTGGGAATAGAATGTTGCAGATTTCCTTTAGAAAATAGGTCCTAACTATAACTACCTACTGGCGACCGCCAGTAGGTAATATATACAGATATATCTGTAACTGCTCAGTCACACTGATTTTGTTAAGGTTGGTACCCCACAGGAAATGTGATTATGTTCCTAATAACTGTGACACTACTTCACCAATCTAGGCCAAACTTTGAGGGACAAACAAATGGTCAAACACCTATAAGTACATGGGGCCAATATAATGGTTCTTTCCATAGGGGAGGTTTTCCTCACATAGCTCTGAAAGTTTAGACCAATACTCATCAACTTTTTACAGCATGGCATTTTTCAGTTATTGTTTTTTTTTCCTTTTTGATAGCTTGATGAAATTGAGTTCAGCCTTTTTGGATCTGAAGGTAGCGTCCTAACTTTTGAATTTCTTAACGTCTTTGTTAATTGGATTGGATTGGATTTAGTTTTTGTATAGCGCGATAGCTACCCACAGGCGTCCTAGTGCTTAAAGAAAAACAGGTGCGTGTTGCAGGGGCTAAGTTATCTACTGAAGAGAAGGGTTTTTAGTTTTTTCCGGAAAAGCAGAATGTTAGGTTCTGATCGGAAAGCGATTGGAAGAGAGTTCCAGAGCTTTGCCATATTTACTGAAAACATTCTGCCTCCGCTCTTTTCTCTTTTGATCCTGGGATTGATGACTTGGAAGGTGTGGACCGACCTAAGCTGACTGTTGGGATGGTAGGGGGTAATCAGGGTGTGATTCAGAATTGAACCTTTCCTCCAATAGGCACAGTGGGCAATACACATGCGTTTAAAATCGATTCTTTCCCTCACTGGCAGCCAGTGGAGATCTTTTAGTTCAGATCTCACGGATTGGCAGCGGGGGATGCGCAAGAGAGTACGGGCAGCGCAGTTTTGGATCACCTGGAGTTTTCTCAGGGTTAGTTGGGGGGCTCCTAGATAGAGGGCATTCCCGAAATCCAGCCGGGAGAGGATTAGGCCCTGGACCATTATCTGTCTGGCCTTGAATGGGAGGAGCGGATGGATTTTCCGGATGAGCCTCAGAATGCCCATGCAGGTGGCAGATAATTTGGTTGCCTGGTAGCTGAGTGTCAGTGTATTGTCCAACCATATTCCTAGGCTCTTAATGGTGTCCTTGGCTAAGGGTGCCGGGCCCAGTGCTGGTGGCCACAAGGAGTCAATGGATTTCTGAGGGGGGTTACCCAGTACCATTAGCTCTGTCTTATCTCTGTTTAGTTTTAGGTAAGACTGGGCCATCCAGGTGCATACTGCTTCCATACAGCCCCTTAGATCACTTGGATGAGAGGAGGGGTGATTCAGAGTTACCACCAGCTGAGTGTCATCAGCCTAAGACACAATTTGAACGCCAAAAGGGCGAACTATTTCAGCAAGGGGATGCATGTATATGTTAAACAGTGTGGGACTCAGGGAGGAGCCCTGAGGAACCCCACAACTGAGTGGTTTACTGGGTGAGGTGACATTGCCCTCACAAACTCGGAATGAGCGCTCTGATAGGAATGATTGGAGCCAGGCCGCTGCTTTAGAGGTGATTCCTAGTTCTGAGATTCTGTGCAGCAAGATATCTTGATTCACGGTGTCGAAGGCGGCACTGAGGTCCAATAAGATAATGGCCGCAGTGCCGCCCTGATCCACAATCATTCTAGCTCCTCCCATCACAGCAAGGAGTGCGGTTTCTGTTCCGTGCATGGGGCGGAACCCAGTCTGTGATGTATCCAGTAAGTTGTTCACTTCCAGGAATTCTGTGAGAGAGTGGTTTACATGTGTTTCCGCAATTTTGCTTAATCATGGCAAAAGGGAGATCGGGCGGTAGTTCCCTGGATTCTTCTGATCTAGATTGGCCTTTTTCGGAAGGGCCCTAACTGTCGCCTGTTTCCACTTCGGTGGTACGCTATTTGAAGCTAGAGAGTTGTTGATCAGGTCTAGGATGGTAGGCAGAATGATGGGAGTAATTGTCCTGAGGGACTGAGCTGGGGCTGGGTCACTGGGAGATCCAGATTTTACCTGGAGTATTATAGTTTCCAGGGTGGTAGGCTCCAGTGATGGGAAGGTTTCCAGGGTGGTAGGAGGAGGCAGCCTTGTTTCCTTGTGATCTGTTTGGATGTGAGGGGATTGAGGGAAGGAAGAGTAGATCATGGCTATTTTATTGTGGAAATATTCGGCCTGCTCATTGCAGCGAGTCTGAGCATTCAGAGGATCTGGTATATTGTACGGAAGTTTGAGCAGGGTTTTTGCGATTTGGTATATCTCCCTAGGTTTAGACGCTGCTTCGTTTATTTTGTTTTCGAAAAAAATGGCTTGGGCATTTTTTATGCCGTTTTTATAGTGTTTTATGGCAGTCCGGTATGCATCTTTGCTAGCTTGTGAGTAGTCAATGCAACATTTTCTTTCTAGTTTTTTGCATTCCTTCTTAAGACTACGTAGGTCCTGGGAATACCATGGTGCATTTCTTTGTCTCTGTTTAAGTTTAATGCCTTTGATTGGAATAATGCAATCTAAGGAATTGGTGATCCATTTATTGAAGTTGCCATTACTGACAGCCGGGTTGGGATTGCTTTCTGGGACGGAGGCTTCCAAAGTGGTTGCCCACTCACTGGGATTGAGTTGTGCCCATTTGTGGTTTCTCCTGGGAGTGGGGGGTGGTGTGGGGCGTGAACCTGACGGTGACCAGGTGAATGGGATCAGAGAGTGGTCGGACCATGGGAGAGGAATGGGTGAGCTAACTGTGAGGTGGATGCAGTTGCTGAAGATTGGATCCAAGAGGTGTCCCTTGGAGTGGGTGGGTTCCAGCACTCGCTGGGAGAGTTCTAGTGCCTCAAGATTGTGTAATTCGGCAGCTGCCGAGTCCTGGGGGTCATCTAAGTGGACATTGAGGTCACCCAGCAGAGTGTAGTTCGGTAGGTTACAGACTTCACTAGCTATTGCAGGTGCTAGGCGGTTGATAAAGTTGCTAGGGGTACCGGGAGGCCGGTAAACAAGAGTCCCTGAAAAGGTACATGTGGGGGAGAAGTCAAGCGAAAATGTGAGGTATTCGCAACTGGGTAGGTTAGTAGGAGAGCTGTGGCAGGTATATCGGTTTTTATATATGACAGCTATGCCGCCGCCTTTTCCTGATGGACGATCAGCCCGAAGTATTTGGTATCCTGCGGGGAGTGCTTGAATGATATCAGAGTCTGTGTGTAACCATGTTTCCATAAGAAATATGGCATCAGGTTCTTTGTCAGAGAGCAACAAAGAAATCTCCAAGGCATGCTTAGGGAGAGATCTTCAGTTTACAAGGAACATATGATATGAAGGGGAGGTTTTGGTGGGCAGCTTTGATACGTACAGTGTTGGCAGTAGAAAGGTTTTGTGGTGGGGTCCCAGGATGCAAGGCATTGGTCATTGGTGGGGCCTCGCAGTTGGAGTAAGGTGATGGGGCTGTAGGATATGGTATTTATTTGGCCAGCGGTCGTGGCCCCTGGTCGAGGGCGTGAGGGCAGGTGGGGCCAAGCACTAGTCTGCTTGCTCCTGCTCCTCAACCAAGATGGCGGGTCCAGAAGTGCTAATGCGGCAGAATGAGCCGGGAACTCTATCAAGTCCTCAAGGAGGAGGGAGCAAGATCCGCTCTGACTCAGCGGCAATTTTCTATCATAAGTGCCCATTGTTTTTTTTTTTTTAAATGTGCAGTTTAACAAACAAATAAAACTTCTATGTGCAGGTTTAAAAACGATTGTTTGCTTTTTCAGTCAAGCAGCAAGGTTTTAAACTAAAGTCCCGGCTTCTGCCTCAGGACTATCAATAATCACACCACACTCACTCGTATTGTGTTACATGTATGTGTATGTATATATGGATACAGAGTGATACATAAAAATTCAAATAAAAAATATAAACGTAGAAAATTAAAAATATGTTTTTACAACCAATCTTAACATATTATCCTGGGATAATGGTAGGTGTCTCCTGCCTTTTATCTCCCTGGTAATCTTTTCTAACAATGGCACGGCCCAAGATTTCAGTAAGATAAATTGAAATGCCTTGAATAAACTGTGTCACCTAGGAATGTCTTTGACTTTCTGCTTCCTTACCTCTCTTTCTCTACCTTCCTCCATGAGTTTAACTTCATGTAGACATATATGTGGTCAACACATACAGTCCTCAATCTGAGTCCTATAAGATTAAAGTCTTGACTCATTGGAACTGGTCTTACCATGGGCTCAGAAACTTTAGATTTTTTGGCCTGCAGCAAGGACAGTGGTGAAATTCCAGGATGGGAAACATCTTTTACAAAGCAATCTTTTCCATGCATGCCTTTACAATAGATCCGTTACCCCACAGATGACTTTACCACACATGTTATAGGAAAGGAAATTATATATTCCACAATGAGGGTTTAGTGGGGAGCCGGTTGTTGCTCTGGAGGCCTTTGGGAACTCATGAGACCCCCAACAATTTGATGGGCGCAATTTTTAAAGAAAAATATCCGTCTTCTGCCGGAACCTGGTATGAATGCTGACTAGGAAGTCAGCAGGGCCTGTATGTACTTTGAGACTCCCCATGCAGGCCCTGATGATTTGAATAGGCGCATTCTTTTTTTTAAAAAAATGTCGACTCATTTATTATTCATTTTTCCATGCAAGGAGCTCCCCATAATACCCTGTGAAGGCTTTTAACAATCATTTTAGATCTTGGCTGTGTCTCTAGAAGGGGCGGGGGAACCACGTGGCATTTTATTTAATGTTCGGAAGGGCTGCTGAGAGCACAGCAGGCCCCACCAGCAACCTACAGAAAAGGCACAGTATGTCTCCTGAGTCATTGAATCCATTACCCCAGGAGAGCTTACTTTATTTTTCAGATCCTGGTGGTGCTCCTAGAAGAGGCATCATTCCCACCAAGCATTTTATTAATATTCTTAAAGACTGCTGGGAACACAGCAGACCCCTTCAACTGCATTTAAAAAAAACACAGTACGTCTTCTGGGTCATTGACTCCTTGACCCCAGGATAGCCTTTCATATTGTTTTAAAGCACTCTAAGCTGTAGCTGTATGGGACCTCTTGTGGCTAGTTCTATGGCTGCACTCTCCAACGTTAAAATTTTTTATTAAAGCTACTCAAATACATGTTTTATTTTAAATAATTCTTATTGAAAATATAATCCCTATCATTATACACTACAATGTGTCAATCTATGGATATATATTTGATTATAGTAATTGGTGACTTTTGACCAAAACAATAGGTCTGTTTTAAATATGTTGATTCACTGACACCTTGATGAAGCCAGTAAGTCTGCTAACCCTTTGGCAAAGCCAATAGGCCTGCCTCATGTAAAATGACACCCTTTATAATGTCTTGCTTAGCAGGGTGGAGTGGGAGCCCACAGGAGTGTTGGATACAGGCCCTGGCTGCAAGACAGGCCCTGTACCCAACCCTGACCCAATGCATGGTGATGGACATCTTACTTTATGTGAAAACACACCATAGCAATTCAAAACATAGGTTAAAGTGGCTTTATAGTTAGGAATTGTAATACTATGTAACTTTACATTTTAAAGAAACCTTACAAATTCACTGGACAGCCCAAAGGTTAAAGAGATGTTATAGTTAGGTGAAAATGGTAGTTAAAACATACAGTTTTACATTAACAAAACAACCGAAATTCATGTCACAGTTATCTCCAGGAACAAAACTTTTGCCTTAAAGTAACACAAACTCAAAAACACGCCATGCACTGCAAATGATCTCCCATATTATATCACTCATGATATGTTCTCTGACATCATTGATAACATGACATCTGAAATTACAACATTAATGACAACATGTGCATGTTGGGGGTAGGAGTTATAGTTACTTTAGATAAATATAACAGGTGAATTGCAGTAGTTTTTTTCCTGTAAACTTGTATGTTTTAACTGATATTTCATCTAACTATAACATCCCTTTAACCACACAACTGGCTTTGAATATCTGACCTGTGCTCTAACGTGATTGTGGGGATCTTCAAATTGCAGCTAGGAGGTAGTTAATGGCGAACAGAGACTTTTGATTAGTCTTTACTGTTTCTTGCTGCTTTTTGCCCTACAAATTTGAATTTAGATTCTCCCATTCCGCTTTATGGATTTTAGTAATTCCTGCTTATTATTTTTTCCTGTATTTACATTTTGTTCTGGTTTGGCTATTTTTATTCATTTGCTACTGCTAAATACTTTACACAATTTCCATCAGTCCATCTTGCCTGCTGTGTGCCATAGCTAGTAAGAATTTAGGTTTATGTATTTAACTTGTGTCTGAGACATAGCATGAGTTCAGACTTATTGCTTGCTACAGACTCCCATCCTCCTCAAATAATAAACCAGGGGCATATTTACAAGTCCCTTGCACCACCGCTACAACTTTTGTCCCCATATTAACTGTGATGCAACAGCAGCTCAAGGGGTTTGTAAATAAACCTTTTTTTTATTGCCTGTAGCAACATTGTTCTTTTAATGCACTCTGCTTGTGATTGTGGGATTAAGGGTTCATGGCATCTTAGCCCTTTGCCACAATTCTTTCCATTTCAATATTTCTGATAAATGTTTTAGATGAGAGTTTCTTGCCCATGTCCTGAGTCCCCGGGCACGTTTTTGGAACATGTTGTTTGTCACTAGTGTATCTGACTCAATTGGAGATGAAGTTCACCAAGAATGTACCTTCTTTCAACATGAACGACCTAAGCAATCACATAAGAGGTAAACGCAGCTGATTTGTAGTCATGGGAATGCTTGACATTTTAGGTTGAGAAGGTTGACCACTGGTCAGTCCTAGTAAATCTGTATTCCATAAAGACATGGTCTTTCATTTGCCTCAGAGTGAGAAATGTTTGTGTGTGTGCACCAGGTTGTGCAGTACATTAGAGACTGGATACCACAGGAATGAAGTCCCATAGTATATATGTCACCCCAAGAAGGGGACTTCTCATGTTAGACAATAAAGACCTTTGAGGATACCGGGGATAGCTCATTTTCCTGTGCCAATACAGGTTTCAGTGTTTCTCATGACTCTTCCAAGTCCCTGCACAAACTATTGCAGGCAGATTGTTGGATGTTTGTTGTCCATTATGGAATATCAAACTCTTCAATGCAACAGGAACGTTTTTTTAGCTCCTCTCTCTTTGGTAGCCGTGTATGTAGAGAAAAGCTTATGCTTTGTACCATCTTGACAAAGCTCTAGATACTAGCATGACTGCTACTTAATTGTGACAAAATAGCCATGATAAATGTAAATTCCTAAAACTGGAGTTCTGATTTGACTGATAGAGCTGTAATTTATCAAAAGTCCCAAAATGTCTGGATTACCAGTCAGATTGTCTGAGAAAAATACAAATGCCCTGTTGGTATTGTGGGAGATAAGTTATCATCATGGAATCAGAGATAGTAGGAACATTATAGTGTGCTCAGGTAATAATAAACTGTACTTGAACAAAGATGTAAATTAGAGAACAGCGTATACATGAATAACTTCCCAAATGAAAAAACAGATGGTCATGTTTCTTGATTGTAGACAATATAATTATTTTTTCGAAAAACACTTTGTTCTTTAAAAGCACCACACAATTGCTTGCCAACGCATTTCATCCCTCATGGGACTTCTTCAGGGCTTAATGGAAGTCTGTATCTGCTGATGATATTATTGAAAATGCAAGCCGAATTTAACAGCAGCGAAGGAGACACACTGTATCTGAATAAAAGTCAGTGTCAACTGACAATATCTTTGACAATTCAGGCCGAATATAAAAACAGCGTAGGAGACAGAGTGTATTAATAATTGTGTTTGTGTTGTTGATTTTTTGCCTGTATATGCCATAAACACATTTCATCCCTCATGGGACTTCGTCAGGGCTAAAAGCAATCACAAAACACTATTTACAATACTATCATGTCAAAAACATACAATACAGAAAGACCATACAGTTAATTATTATGCTAACATTGTTCTACTATTGGTCAACGTCATGGTTGAGCATGACTCTCATCATATAAATGATGGATCAAAGGGAAACCACTCATTATATCACATACAATTTAGAAAACACAATCATTTTAGCAAAGGAAGGGAACAAAACAAGAGAATGCATAATCAAACACAATAAGTCTTACAACAAAGCTTCGATCTGTGTGAAAACATACTGTTGCTATAACGCATTTGAAAAAGGAAAAGTTGAATGAATACAGTCAATTGTGTTTATTTATAGATACAGTGTGTTTCCTTCGCTGCTTTGAAATTCGGCTTGAATTTTCAATAATATCATCAGCAGATACAGACTTCCATTATGGTATGAGCTAGTGTGTAAAAATTACTATACGTGTGTATAGACTCCATGTATGTCTGATCTAGGATACGAATTACTGATAAATTATGGTTACTTTTAAACTTGCCAATATATTATACCAAACCTACTCAGGATATAAGTGAATGTTGCTCGCCCTGGAGATGACAGTATTCATGCAACTTTTCCTTTTTTAAATACGTTATAGTGACAGTATGTTTTCACACAGATCAAAGCTTTGTTGTAAGAATTATTGTGTCTGATTATGCATTCTCTTGTTTTGTTCCCTCCCTTTGCTGAAATGATTGTGTTTTCTAAATGTTATGTGATTTACTGAGTGGTTTCACTTTTTTGATACATCATTTATATGATGAGAGTCATGCTCAACTAAGATGTTGACCAATAGCAGAACATTCTTAGCATAATAATAAACTGTATGGTCTTTGTGTATTGTATGTTTTTAATGTGATCGTATTGTAAATAGTGTTTTATAATTGCTTTTAGCCCTGAAGAAGTCCCATGAGGGATGAAACACGTTTATGGCACATACAGGCAAAATATCAACAACACAAACGCAATTATTTATACACTGTGTCTCCTACGTCTCTTTTTATTTTCGTCCTGAATTGTCAAAGATATCAGCAGTTGACACAGACTTTTAAGATGCAGTCTGCTTCCTTCACTGCTTTTAAATTCGGCTTGAATTTGCTATAATATCATCAGCAGATACAGACATCCATTAAGTCCTGAAGAAGTCTCATGAGGGATGAAATGTGTTGGCAAGCAATTGTGTGGTGCTTTTAAAGAACAAAGTGATTTTAAATAAAATAATTAATTTGACTAGAATCAAGAAACACGACCATCTGTTTTTTTAATTTGGGAAGCTATTTGTTTATATGCTGTTCTGTTGTTTAAATAGGGTGTACTAGTGTATTCTTACATAAAATAATTTGTTTCTCTCTGGTGCAGGGTCAATCTTGTGTCTTTGATAGTGGTGGTTCTAAACCACTCTTTTGGGATGTATGTGGATCACATCCTAGACTTGATGCACCGAGGCATAGTGCAAATTGAATAGGCCTTTACAAGTTTTGACGTTTGGTGCTGGACTTTTAAGCTTTGACCCCTTTCTTTGTTTGTATGTTTGAAGATGTAAATTACCCACAAAAATACAAATGTTGAATCATTTCTAAGTTGCTGCTTGGGCCAAGGCGAAGGCATCTCTTGTTAATATAAGTTTTCCCTGTGGGCCAGTTGTTCATGTAAATCTTTGACTTCAAGTGAAAAGTATGCACCACCCATATGCAAGATTGAACCAGGGCACAACATTTAGCTGGGTTTCCGCAGTGCTGGCCCAGACTCAAAGGTCTGAGGACACAGGGTTGCTGATGTCTGAGGACACAGGGTTGCTGATGCTTCAACCTGAGGACGAAGATGGCATATTTCTCTGCATGCAGTGAAGTGCCTTATTTCAACTCCTTAACTGTTAGACTTAGTTGCTGTGAATGCTGCCATCGTGTCTGTAGTCTTGCAGGGGAATAGAAACTGAAGAAGTATTGTCTCTGCCCAGAATGACTCAAGGGCCAGCATCACCCACAACGGGCCTCTTTTGAATCTCTCCACTCACTCCTGAGAGAGAAGGGATCACTGTTTATCCCAGTCGCCAGGTCAAAAAAGAAAAACTAAAGTAACTTATGCAGTTGGAAGGCTTTGGAGTCTGGGTCGCCTGACACACCTTTTCTTTCCCTGTCATTATCCCCCTCCCCCCACCCCACTCCCCCACCCCAAATCCCTTGATTTGTGCCAAACTGTAACACAAAACTAGCCCTGGTAAAAACATTTAAACAAGTGCCACACTGTAGGAAGCTGTGATTGGTTGGTTATGGCAGTGTCATGGAGCCGAGCCTGCTCTGAAAGCCCTCCCCTTGCCAGCAGCCTGCCTGGGAAATCCTGAGGTGGGTTATTAGCCTCTTCCATCTCTCCCCTTGTTCTGTGAAGCCTAAGGCTGGCGTGGCCACAACTCTGCCCTCACCTGTCGTCTGGCTATCCTGCTCCGATCCAACACAAAGGTCACCAAGAGTGCATAACCCCTCCACTTGTGCTCTGCAATTCTGTGGCACTCTCCCTTTAAGAGGAGTGAGGCTGCAATAGAGCCCGACAAGAAGAGACACACAGAGACAGGCTCAGACATGCAAATGGTCTACAAGACTCGAGTCATTGTACTTCCTGCAACTGAGCGGCGATGTGGTTCCTTGGCTGATTATTTTGTCTGATAAAACACCTTTTCTTCATAAAACTAATGTCATTGGCATCTAAATGGCGCCAATAACACTTTGACCAATGGCCATCAATGAACAAGAGCTCAGAAATGTAAGACTCAAAGTTTTCTCAATTCATACCTCTCAGAACAAAATTACATGCACTGCATCGTGCGACGGTTCAGCATTAATGTCTTGCTGACGCGTACATTCTAGAAAAATAATGTTATTTCCCTGTGCTGCGTGTGGACCTGCTGATCAGTACTAACGTGTTTACTGTATTTTTTGTACATGTTGTCTACAATGTCACTGAAGGAAATAAAATAAATATCCATTGTAATATTATCATGACTTAATCCTCCTTCATACCTAATCATCCTGTGGCCATTCTCTAGGGAATGAGTTTCTGTAATGTAACACCAATTGCAATTCATGACCCCAAGCTTTGTAATGCAAATCAGCTACTTAATTTCACCTTGGGGTCTGGCATAGCTTTTCTTTCTCAGAAAAGATAAGTATATTCGGAAACTACTGCCACCTGCCCGCTGCTTATTTAAATAAATGCATTTACATCAGCACGCGCGTGTACAGGCAAAGGGGAGCAAATACACGGGAACAAAACACACACATACACGCACGGGTGATGCATTTTACGTACAAATTATGTTATTTCCACTCAGTAGAAGAGAAGTGATTCATTAATTTTTTATCTACAGATATATCTTCTTTGTGTGGCTGCAGAGGGCGCTGTATTGTACATTGTTGTTATTTAAATTCCACAGAGTTCAGAGGTTGGAATAGCTAGTCATGTTTAATACATTAGCCGTGTCTGGCAAAGAGACTAGCGGGAATGGACGTATATTGTTGTTAAATGCACAGTTCACTATATATTTTTCATTTAAGAAAAACGAATTAAGTACACATGGTTTGTCTAAGGTAAAGTGACCAGATACATCTCTTTTATCTGCCTCATTGTTTACTGATCTGCTAACTACAGAATAAATGTCCTCAGATTTTTACTAGTACTATTTGTTATCCGGTTTCTTGTCTACAATGCGCAAAATGTAGAGGCACGCATATCAAAATTGAAATAACGAGCTAACAAAAATCACGTTTTTGCTTAGAGGAAAGACATTTGCAGCCAGTTTGGTTAGAGGAAAGCACATTATATTCCCTGCCTGGCAACCAACCATCCAAAAAATGACATATGTTCTTATGCATTCCTCAAGGTATTTTAAAGGTGAAGTATTGGTTGAAACCCTACAGTAAGTGCTTGAAACGCAATATTATCGGGTAGAAGAGAAAATCTAGGTAAAATGTGCTTTCAAGTCTCTGCTATTTCGTTTTCACAGTGAGCACAAGCTGACGGGTGGCAGTGAGGCCGATTTTATTGCACATGTGCAAACTGGCGCAGTGAAAGGAGCTGCGATGTAAACAAAGCCGGCAGCTTGAAAAGTGGGTCAGGTATACTGCGAGCCCGTAGCGCCATTTTATCATTTGGTTTTGTCTGATCTGCTCTTCCTGGAACTGCAAAAGGCCTTCAAACCTCCAACCTATGGAAGGTTCTCTCCGCTTCCGGGCTGCACAGCCCCACAACAGTAGAATGCTTGCATTTTCACAGCCCCTGATTCTTCTCCGTCCGTTTCAGACTATCTACCCTCCGTTTAGCAAAGCAACTATGACTGTATACACAGATGTGTTCCACTTTTCGAGCAAACCTGTGTCTTTATTCCCAGAAACATACTCGAGTCCATCGCTTTGGGAACATCTACACGTATGGTTTCTGAGACTCCCAACATCACCGATTAAGGTACATGGTTTTCTTACAAATTACAGCACCCTGTTTCTTTGCGAATTGGACCCTCAATCTAATTACTGATTTCCCTTGGAACCTATTGTCATCCCCCTTTACAGTTTTTCACTACACAGAGGTGTAGCAACGGTCTATCCACCACAAGACTTCTTTCAATTCAACGACCCGTCCCCCAGGTACTTTTTATATTAAAAAACATGTTCATTCCTTTAGAGCCAGTCTGTAGACTCGATTGTACCATCCCTGCCATAACCAACTCATCTGCAGCCCTACATCAAACATCTATTCTCGGGCTTTACGCCTTCCACAGCAGCTCCAGCCTTTGGCAAGCAGACTTCCCCCTAGCTTACTTACACTCTACCTACAAAAATCCCCCCCCCCCCCCCCGCTTTTTCCATCCCCATAATCATCATCATGGCTTCGGTTTAGTTTTTGGTTCTTCCGAGTCTCTTTTTTCCATGTATCTTCATAACTGTAAGGAAAGAATGCAAATTTATTACCTTCCATGGAAAACTTAGACTCTGTGTTAGACGTGCAGATAGCATTTCTCAGTTAAGATAAAAAGTGAGTTAGGATGCGCACAAAGTTGAAGCAAATACATGCAATCTAACTTGTATATGTATATAGTAGGATAGTTTTGTGTAGTTTCAAGGCAATTTTGCCCTTGTTTTTAATCACAACCTTGTAAATATTGAAACACTGTATGTTTTTGTAACTCTGTATGCCTAGGACAATATACTGACACTGATATGTATTCTTATGTATTTTTTGTTTGCATAGGTTCATTTGGAAAATTTATCATGGCTTCCTGATGAAGTCTAATAGCTGAAACGCGTGTAGTACTCTCTAGCCATGTTTTTAGATTGAAATGTTAGTTGGATTAATATCCAAAACAAAGTCTCCGTATAATGAATTGTAATGCAATGTACTGTAAACTGAAATGAACAAATCTGTACAGCACTATGCATATATAGATTATATATCACAAATAGACAGGAGACAAAAACGTATGCTTTTTAGACCATAACTTGGACACTGTGGGGACACTCTATTTGTTTGCCCTGCCTCTCACCTTCACGTCTCGCCGCTCCCGCTGCGCGGGAGCCGCTTCGAGGGAGGACCGCCCCACCAACGCTGTAAGCTGCCTGCAGAGCCGAGCCTGAGGAACATCTGTGGTGTAGAGAGGCTGCGGGGGAGTAGCGCGGCAGGGACTCACTTTCCCAGGAGTCCCTGCCTGACCAAGCAACATCCGGTCAGCGCCCCCTGCGTGCCCCGCCCACACCGGCAAACGGCTAAAAAGGAGGTTGTGGAGCCTAATCCTTGTGACCCTTCGCGCTAACTTGGACACTGTGGGGACACTCTGTTTGTTTGCCCTGCCTCTCACCTTCACGTCTCGCCGCTCCCGCTGCGCGGGAGCCGCTTCGAGGGAGGACCGCCCCACCAACGCTGTAAGCTGCCTGCTGAGCCGAGCCTGAGGAACATCTGTGGTGTGGAGAGGCTGCGGGGGAGTAGCGCGGCAGGGACTCACTTTCCCAGGAGTCCCTGCCTGACCAAGCAACATCCGGTCAGCGCCCCCTGCGTGCCCCGCCCACACACTCCCTCTCATCCTTATTACCAGGAGAAGAGCCGCTTTGCGGGACGCAAGCGGGACGCCCGGGGCGAAGCCCGGGCAAAGGGCGGGCCCTCTACGGCCCTCAGCGGCCAGAGGAGGCCGGGCCGGGCCACCCCCCTTATCGTTGGACACGTTTACTGGCATGAGGAAGGGTCTGAAAACCGGCAAAATGCCTATCCTACGTTCCAAAACCAATCGTAAGGAACCTGTACCTCAACCTGTCCCTACATTAACCGCTATTGACCTTATGCTGCAACAAACTAT
This sequence comes from Lissotriton vulgaris, assembly GCF_964263255.1. Taxonomy (NCBI): domain Eukaryota; kingdom Metazoa; phylum Chordata; class Amphibia; order Caudata; family Salamandridae; genus Lissotriton; species Lissotriton vulgaris. Next base: position 759,982 of record NW_028243982.1, read on the forward strand.
TGGGGTTGTATCTTCAGCTATAGCCAACACGGAAAGGAGACTATCCTTACCACCTACAATAATTCTGCACGACTCCCAGGAGGCACCAGCCAATCGCATGTCTCCATCCCTTAACACTACCGAGGATTTAGACTTAAGTCTTGGAGTCACTGCTTCGTTCGCGGAACTTTCGTGCGGCCAGCCACCTACTGAGTCACCAGGGGTCTTAAAGAACTCCATGCCTGATTCTATTTCCATAAGGGATGGCGAAACAACAAATAACATATGCCCAGGTTATAGGAATGAAAGCAATGTTAGTAGTCCACACAGGAAAAAGAAAAACATAAACGCTAATACACGTAATCACAATCTAGTGACCCCAATTCCTAGTCACTCACCAGGTATACCTTGTTGGGTAACTAACATGGTAACGGACCTCAAAGCGGACCTAGAAGCCACAATTATTGCTCACATTAAGCCCCTTATGGCAAAAATTGATAGATTAACATCACTAATGAACACCAAAGGGCTAGGGTCCAATAAGCCAGGCAGTATCAAGGGCACATCATCCCAAGGAAGATCGAAAAGAGTGACATTGGGGGAAAATGTCAGCAAATCAGACATAGCTACAAAGTCGGAATTGCCCTCGGCAATTATAGCCAAAGACACACATTGTCAGACCCAAATTGCAGGCAAGAAAGATGTTCCTTCTGTCCCGCTCCCAAGTTCTGCTGGTTCCATTTTACAGACCCAGCAGGAGTTGGAAACTGGAAAATCCTCTAATTTGGCAACTGGGAACGCTCAAAGTTCTAGTAAACACACAAAATCAACTTCCTCTCCTACTAAAACCCAAGAGCTAAAGCCAAGACCAGCTCGTTTTAGGACAATCAATTTACCAGTGGAAGCTGCACCTTTTGTAGTCGTACTAACGGGAGTGCCACCACTGAAGGAAGGTAGAAGGGAGACAAATGTCGAACTAAGAAACAAATGTGCTCAATGGTTACAGATTCACAGACCCCTACGCCCACATATAACAGGGGAAATACTTGCGGTCAGAAGAGGAGAGTGGGTGGGCAGGAACACTAAAACTATAGCAGGGGATGTCATAACCGTTAATTTTAGAAATATAGCGGTAGTGAACCATATATGTAACGCACCCACTAGTGGAGTAAATACTCAAATTCACCCACTACCCCTCTCTTACTTCTACCAGATGGCACATAGGCAACACATTCCGAAAACTAATTTTCCTTTAAACAGGGTCTATCCTCAAGTTTCCCATCATCCCTTTCATCAGTGGTAATCCCCTTGGCCCGGCTCACCTGTAGCTGACCCCTTTATTTCCCAATTCACCCATTGGAACCGGTTTTGTGCTCTCGATGAGGTGGATTGACTCATTTCTGAGCCAATCAGTACCCCTCCTTTACATTTGAAATTGGAGGAGGAGGAGCATACATTGACTGGCTGGCACACTAAGAGCCCTAAGCTTCCATCCCAGGTAGTCCCAACTAAAATCCAACTTTTACCATCTTCTCAACCATTAGAGAGTTTGGGACTACATAACAGCAGCGAGAGCGATAGTAATCCTGATAAGGGCCTAATAAAAATACTTAGTTGGAACCTTGCAGGTATCCACAGGAAACTGGGCTCGCCCGAATGGAACAACTTGATTGAGGCGCATAAAATTTGCCTGTTCCAAGAGACTTGGAGTGTTGAACCGCTACACCGGGTTGGCTTTGGAACGTACTTTGTGCCCGCTGTGAAAGCCACACAAGGAAAGGGTTGTCCCTCTGGGGGGCTTCTTATTTGGGTAAGCACTTCCCTTAACTGCCTTATCAATTCTAAGCATGTCAACAGTCCTGACATACTAGCAATTGTACTAAGAAATCGTAGTAGGGGCTTATCCCTTGTCTTATACAATGTTTATGCCAGAGGAACCAAAAAAGGGATGACATCCCTAGTAATATCTTCCCTAGAAACAGAATTAAGAGATCATGCAGAAGGTGATTATACCCTAATAGCGGGCGATTTTAATTGTACATATGAACCACTCCCTATGGAGGATGGTTCAGACCTAAGTGAGGATGACAGCAGATGGGGTATCCCATTACTATCTATTGCCCCGATAAAAAGATGGTCGCGAACTGCAGTTCAACTTAATGCTCTAACACTGGAGTTCGGCTTAAGGGCCGCGAACGGCCGTACAATTTCTGATCACTTAGGTGTTCCCACTTTCAACAGGGTTGATCAAACCTCGAGGATTGACTATATCCTGTTGGATTTAAAACTTTGGGGACTGGTTAAGGATATGGCTGTCCAACCCACCGTGGAGAGCGATCATAACTCGCTTTGCTTATCTTTATACAATCCCTGGCCTAGTAAAGAAATCGCACCACTCCCCAAACGTACTAATGAAATTACTGTAGCATCCTGTGGACGACGTCTTAAGTGGAATAAAATCGCCACTGACGCTGCCAAACTTTCTACCATCAAGGAATTACTCCAGGCTTCTCAGACTGAACTAGATGCTACCAATCTGGCCCATTCAGCTAGAATGGCGACGTCTATTTTTGAGACAGCTGTTAAGTCCATAGGGGATGTATTCCAGGGTAAGGGGTTCGCAAGGGGGAATCCATCTCAGTGCAAACCCAAGGGGAAGCACGATTGGTACACCCCAGCTTGCAGGCGGGCAAAGTCACTTTTAATAGAGGCTGTTAAAGGGAAATCCCAGCCCTCGATACAGATAGCCAGGAAAGAATATAGGCTCGCACTGGCATATGCAAAAAGAGAGTGGGAAGAGGAGTACTGGCGTACTCTTAAAGAGGCTAGCTCCAAGAATGACTCAAAATGCTTCTGGGATACAATAAGAGCCAGAAATAGACCCGACTCTGATTTGATAACATGCAATATCCCCAGCCAGGTGTGGGTGAACCACTTTTCAAAGTTATATACTGCTGTTGAAGTAGGGGCAGGGAATTTTCCTGAGAAGGCTCCGACTTTACAATTAAAGAAGTGGAGTATGCCATAAGTTCCATCAGGCCACAAAAAGCTGCTGGACCGGATGGCATACCGGGGGACTTGTTGAGATCAGATATCCAGAAGTGGGGAAAATGTATCTATTGCCTTCTTGTTGCCATCTGTAGGGGTGCACCGATTCCCACATCATGGAAAGGAGCTGAGGTAATCCCTATCTATAAAAAAGACGCCAGAGATGATCCCTCCAATTATAGGCCAATCAGCCTGCTGGATATTAGCCAAAAAGTAGTTGGCAAGGTCTTATTGGTCAGAATATTGGACTGGATAGATCAAAACAATATTCTCTCTGACTACCAGGCATGGTTCCGAGTGGGCACAGGCACAATTGAGCAAGCCTTTAGGCTAATGATGATATATTGGAAGGTAGTGGTTATAGGCAAGGGCAGTCTTTATCTCGCTTTTATCGATTTAAAGACTGCCTTTGACCTTGTACCGAGGGCGACCCTTTGGGGTGTTTTGGCAGACATGGGGCTACCGCACTATATCCTTTCATTGCTTATTAGGCTTCACGAAAATAGTTTTGCCCAGATAAGGTGGGGCCCAGAGGGTGAAAAAACTAGTAGCATCCCGGTAGAGAGGGGGGTCCGCCAGGGATGTGTCCTAGCTCCCACTCTTTTCTCCCTTTACATCAATGGGGTGGTTGAGCACCTCCGGCGACATCCTTCAGACGAACCATCCCTGGCTGGAGAGCGTATACCAACCCTTCTCTTCGCGGATGATACGCTTCTGATATCGAAAACCCCGATTGGTCTCCAAAGACTTTTGACCAACTTTCAGTCCTTTTGCTCGGAATGGGGCTTGATTATCAACACCAACAAGACGAAGTATCTCGTGCTGAATCCCCCAAAAAAGTCAATCCGCCCTCCTACCCTGAATGGAGAACCTCTGGGCAAAGTTGAAGTTTTCGACTATCTAGGCATACGGTTGTCCCACAAAATGCAATGGGCCCCTCATTTGGATAAAATGTTGTTAACCCACAAACGTATAACAGGAGCCCTATTGAAAGAACAACGTTCCTGTATTTTTAGACCTATTTCTACGGTTCTTGAAATTTATACAGCCAAAGGGGTTAGCTCTGCTCTTTATGGGGTTGAGTTATGGGGCTCATCTATTACACACAAACTGCCAAGATCCGAGAGGAAATTTTGTAGAGCAATTATGTCCCTCCCACAAGGTACGCCTATGGTCCCATTAATGCTGGATTTAGGTTGTCGCCCAATTGACGACAAAGCAAAACTTCGGCCACTATTGTTATGGGCCCGCCTGTGGCGAGTAGAGGAACTTGGCAAATACGCAAAAGGCCTTGCAGAAATGATGTCTCTTCCAGGATGGCAGAAAATTAAATGGCTGAGAGATATGAAAACCTTGTTAATTAATGTGGGCCTAAAAGAAGCATGGCTAAATAGATCCTCACCACCTAAAGAAACTTTAAAAATCCTGTACTGGAATTGGATTGCGTCAAAAAGGGACACCAATGACTGTTTGGGCAGACTAACAGAAGATTTCCTGAATTTTAAGGACATGCCAGTGCGTGAACTGTACTTAGATACAATCGAGAAACCTTTTGATAGGGCCCTCTACTTTAGATTTAGAGTAGGTACTCTTCCTTTGTATGCCTTTTCATCACGTTGGAAACCGCCCGCACAAACCACAGAGGTCTGCCCAATGTGCATAGGCAGATCAGAGACAGTGGCGCACTTCTTGTTTGAATGCGGAGAGTACACCTTGCCACGGAAGAAATGGCTTAAACATTTATGCCGCCAGCTAAGCACTAGGCGCCATGCGGAGGCAGTAAGCATACTTAGGTCTGACTGTCGCACTTTATATGCTTGCATTCTTGCAACATTTTTATCATGGGCTTGGTCCATTAGATCCAAGAGGCTTAAATCAATTGTTTAATTTGCTTTTTAAATCATTTTATGAAATATATTTTTTTTCCCTATGAACTCTGGAAATTCCAAAATTAACTGTATACTTAATTTTCTGTGTTTTGATTACTCTGCCTTTTTTAAATTTAAATATGTAATTATGTATTTTATAAGCTTTTATGATAATTTTTATCGAAATAAAGCCTTCTTGACTTGACTTGAAATAAAATAAATATATATTTTTGTTCCATGCATACTGCTTAGATATGGTTATTACTGTCTGATGTCAGTTCATGTCCACTATTTATCTCTGTTCCTAATTACCTGCTTTTTCAATTAATACAGGGAGGAGAGGCTCCACACCGTTCCAGCAGGGTGACCCCCGCAAGTGGCAGTAAGTTAATGGTAGCTACAGGGCGCCGTGGGCTGGCGCCTTCCCTTTAGCTCGTTCCCTCTGGATTTTGGGGAGTGTAGTCTTGTTGTTGCTTCTGGGTTCCAGTCCCGTCTCCAGGCGCTCCTCTGATCCCGGGGCAGGCGAACAAGGCTGCAGGGAGGAGAGGCGCCACACAGCTCCAGCAGAGTGTCCCTTCGCAAGCGGCAGTAAGTTAATGGTGGCTACCATTATTTGTTATTTTCTTTACATAGGCCTGAATAATGCAACGGAGCAAGCATGTATAAATGGCAGAGATCCCACCGTAGCTCTAACCAGCCACACTTTCTGTCCCTTTGTTTTTGAGTCACATCTGGTAAATTCCTCAGAAGTCTCTATTGTCCCCATCTGCCATGCTGTCCCCTTCCACAAGGGGGATATTATGTCTGCTACCTGCTTCTGATGGGTCATTTAAATCATCTCTAAATCTGTGATAGGCTCTCCATTTTCCCCATATGTTATCAAATTTCTAGAGACAGCCAAGGCTTTCATATACCAGGTTCTCAGGCCCCCATGCATCTGTTTATTCCCTCCCATCACATGTCTCTGGTGGGAGTATGTTCATGCCCCCAAATTCTAGCTGTAACCCTTTTTGCCTATAAAAAGCCCAGCTGGCAGAACATTAGCTGTTTCCTAGGATTGTCTACATTATTCTGTATACCCAGTATAATCATTTGGTATTGCTATCACCCTTACAGATTCTACTTCACTAGTAATGGTCTCCTAAACACTTTCCCACTCTTAGGCAGCTGCAAAGAGGGTATAAGTATGCGCCCTCTTCCGTGGAGGATATTTAATTGGATTAGTCTCAGTCTATACAGCATCCGCATGGGTATTTTTTGGCTACCTCCTTCACTGAGGAGTGTTTGGAACACTGTTCCTATTTTGTCAAAGTACTTATATGATATTAAGACTGGGGTGTTTTGCAGCACATAGAGCATTTTGGGGAGGGACATCATTTTAAAAAGGGTCCATAATCGTCAGGGGGAGCCTTTGCCATCATTCTGCATCTTCATGGAAGTCTCCCAGGAAGTGATTTAGGTTTTGTCCCCTAAACTGTTCCTTGGCCGTTGTTATTCTAATTCTTAACTATTGGAATCCCACCTGTGCCACACGGCAGTCATCGGCCATATTGGTCAGACCCTCCCAGTTGGTAAATAACAGATTTCTCCCACTTTATATGGTAGGCTATCTAAGTTTCAACATTCCGAAATGCACACAGTATTGCTGGAATCGACAACCATGGGTTAGCAAGGTACATCAGAGAGTCATCAGTGTATAAAGATATCTTTTCTGGGTCACCCATTGCCCCGGGAAAGCTAACTGTGTTGGTTCTGCAGTGCACACAGCAAGCCAGTGGTTCCAAGCATAATGCAAACAGGAGGGAAGACAGTGGACACCCCTGTCTCTTACCACGCCCCCATGGCAAAAGTTTCTGAGACTACTCTGTCCACTCTGATAGTGCGGCACCTGATTGAGGAGAGAGAGAGAGCGAGAGCTGCATTCCGCAAGACACCCTCACGAGGCCGGACGCGCTGGGCAGTACAGCCATGGCTGGAGCCGACAATTTAGCCGCTAACAAGCTGCCAACGAGCCTTGGGTGCGGTCGGAGCCGCCTTCTTACCCCTTGGCCTGACAAGGTCCCGTCTCTTCTGCCGCCAGAGTGACTGGAGCCGGAGGGCACTCTCGAGTGTGGCTGGGCCTGCTCATCATTCCGAGTTTTGGTAGTCGGAGCCATGGTGCATTTTCCAGCGTCCGGACCGGCTGGGTGTTCCTCCCGTGGCCGGAGCTGCAGGCTAACATCGAGCGTGGCCGGGTGGGCTGATTAGCATCCCAACGTAAGGCGGGGTGCGGCAGGGCCATTCTCTCCGCGGCCGAAGCCTCTGTGTATTTCTCTTGCGGCAAGGGCTGCCCGGTGGTGGCAGATGTGGTCAGAGCCGTGGCCAGTACCGCCAGGCATAGCCAGGACCACCAAGGACCCTAGGATAGTTCCACTCTGCGGGCACCCAGCGGCCGGCGCCGCCATATAGTTCTCGCCAAGGTGTGGCGAAGAGCACCAAATAGCTAATCCTTGTGGCTGGAGCCCCTGGATAATCTCAAGTGCAGCAGGAGCTGCTGAACATCCCCTGGTGTGGCGAGGAGGAGGAGTCGCTGGGCATCCTTCATAGTGGCCGGCCTCGCTGGGCATCCACCACCTCGCCGCTGGAGCCGCTAAGCGGAGTTGTGAGCTGCAGGAGCCGCCAGACAGCGGGGGTAGCGGGGAGCAGTGGAGCCCATTCCTTCTTGTGGCTGGAATGACAGAGCATTTTTGCAAATTAACACAATCCAGACCAGCAAAGTAAAGGTAATCACTTCCTTCTATTTCCTTCTATTTCTCAACTAAAAAGACGGTGGTAAGACTGAGGAGACAGTACAGTACACCAAACCTCCGCCCACCCCAATTTCATCATCAAACGTAGAATGTATTTAATTGTAACAAATATACTGGACGTGCTGGTCAGTACAGCCTTACCATCGACTAGTAATTGAGGCTGTGAGAGGTCAAAGACGAGGAGTGAGAGTCTTGAAAGCTGTTTGAGGTCCGCTCTCACTTCAATCGTCAACCTTACCCTTCGTTGTAAGTAAAGGACATAGTCCGACCATCTCTCACAGTATGGCTTACAAAAAACTGAGATCTCGTACAATATTTATGAAAAGACTTTCAACCGAATAACTTATAAGAAGGAGTGCCGTAAAAATGGTCTGCCCTCAAAAAAAATTACCGCTTGCCGGAATAACGAAATACTTTTCAAAACAAAACACTAAGGACCCATAGAAAATACAAAGTAATCAAATACATGAAGTAAAACAAAGGAAAGACCAGGAGGTTAACAACAGTATAAGGCAAGAAGCAAAACTCAATACCAAAAGCTCGGATCAATCAAATATCAAAACCTCAATCACAGAAGTAGAAAAACTAGATGACCAACAAAATCTGGAAAAATCTGAAATTTGATATTACTTGCCCCGACATAAGCCTGAAAGACCTGACTTTCAATACAGCACATCAAAAGGACACTTCCAATATTCAGAATACTTCCCCATTAAAACAATTTAATTCCAAAATTCAAAACAGTACCCCATTAAAACAATTCGATCCTGAATACTCTTTCTCGCAAACTCCTGACTTTCTATTGTTAAAATCTTTCGATCCTTCCAACGAAAAAATTTCAGTCTCCAACGCCCTAGTATCATTGGAAAGAATCTTGGATTCAGTTCTCTCTCATCTAGGGAACATTCTGTCCACTCTCACCACCACTGCAGTCACCTGTATAGAAGGGTCACCTATGCTCAACACTTGGGACTGATTCCTAACCGCCTCAGAGTTCCAAGCTGATATCACCAGTCTATAGAGTCAAATGCTTTCTCAGCATCTACTGACATTATTGCTCTAGGTTCTCTATCAGCCTTATATCTATTTAGCCATAACTATAACCGTCTAAGGTTTAATCGTGCAGCCTGCCTTGGCATGAAACCCATTTAGTTAGCATGCACCACTAAGGATATTACCCCAACCAACCGTCTCACCAACATCTTGGCTAAAGTCTTGCTCTCCGTGTTTATCAGCTTAATTTACCTTTTTTGGGGGGTTGCGTGCATGGTTAAGCTCTGGCGGTAAGCTCATATCTTGATTATCAAGAAGGGGGTGGATCACTTGTCCTGCTGAACCCAGATTATTCGGTATTCGTTGCATCCCTTGGTCCCATTCGGCAGAGTCAGCACAAGTAGCGCATGACGGACCTATAGATAGAGGCCGTCAGAGTGACTCCTTGGGCACCCGAGGTAACACGTATTGATACGCGAGGAGGCATTAAAAGAGTGACTCCGAATAAGAAGGGATAAAGTTATCTTCTTCATACACGTACACCCTGGTCCTGAAGAAAGCCCATTGATCATTTGACGAAAGGGCTGAAACATGTCGACCTTTTTAATATCAAGAAGACAGGTAGCATAGAGAATCCTAATATTCTCAGTGCGCATACCAATAAGTTTTCCAACACTTCTAACACGAATCCAGACTAATAAATACGTCTTCTGGATTTCGAGTTATTTTAAAATCACCACTTCCACTTATCACTGGACACTACTGCACAACCTTGGATTAAAACCTCCTGGTGGAGGCTGCATATATAAAAAAACCCTATGATTATGCAGATACCCGAGTGCCCTAGCGGAGGATCAAGATATACCGCTACCTCACATTGAACAACTCGAGTGCATGAGGGTTCTTTTACCAAGGGACGCAATGAATACCGAATAATCCGGGTTCAGCAGGACAATTGATCCACCCCCTTCTTGATAATCAGCGTTAACCCAAGGAAATTGGATGGATCAAAGATTTTCCTTCTCCTTATATTGATCACAAAAAAAAAAAGGTAAGCTCATATCTTCCTCCGGCTATGCAAAAAAAATTCAACAGGGATGGAATAAGGGGTGAGGCAAGGCATTTATGCAACTCCATCATGATGGCATTGGCTTCCCTGGCTTCATGCATATCACTGCCTCCTCAACCCCCCTATCATCAGGTCTGCCTCTAGGTTGTCTTCGTCAGTAGAATTTAGGAGGAAGACCGGCGCCTTCCTAAAAGTACCTCAATTTCTTGCTGTGGTACCCCAGTGGGCCTTGTATAGTATTTGATAATACCCTACAACCCACCTCATCTCTGTCAGCACTTTGCCTAACTAGCATGCCTCTTCCTCTCTCTGTCCTAACCATGCAAGAAGGTGGCCCTCCTTAACCCCCATATCATATAGTTTTTTTACCCTCAGATAGTGTTGGCAGGCTGCTTGTAACACATGTGTGTGATATCGTTATTTGGTTGCCCCATGACCATGAAGGTTGCTGCGTCAACCCAGGTCCACTTCAACTGGAGGAGGTGACCCTCCAGCTGGTGTGTCCTTTCTTCCCTGTGCTTCTTTTTTGGCTATTATGTTTTGGGCTTTATCTCTGATTATGGTTTTGTATGTCTCCCACAGAATGACCGGTGAGGAAACAACCCCTCATTTTCCTCAAAATATAAGTGGGTGTCAACTCCTAGTGTCTCTGCTATGGTCACATCTTTTAGGGCCCAGGCATCCAATTTCCAGGTACATGACCAGTCTTGCTGTCAGGGACCCATTTTAATTAGCAATGACAAATGTTCTGATATCCCATGGCCCAGATAGCTTGCAACCCATACCCACTATTTCAGTCACCGGGACAAACATGTAGTCCAGCCTTGACAGAGTGCCATGAACCTCCAACAGGAATGAGTATTGTCTGTCCCACACATCGTGGGACTGCCAAACGCCACCTAGACCCAACACGTCTTTGGGTGCCATTTTGAAGGGTTTTCTCAGTCTCATTGTACCGGGCAAGATTGTGTCCAAGTCCCAGTCCATAACCTTGTTAAAGTCCCCACCCAGAATGTGATGGTCACTAATTGAGTTGGTTAGGAAGGGGCCAGTGGAAACCCGTTTTTTGAATTCTCACGTTTGTAAACATTATTGATGAGGCTATTGCTCCTGTTGTATGATCCCTGCACTGCCACGTAGCAGCCCTTGGGATCCATCCATTGTTTCTCCGTCTGAAAAGGAGTGGGGTCTTCTTAACTAAGATTGCAGCCCTTCGGTTGTCCCTTGTATTTCCTGCGTTGTCCAGCACTGTGTATTTGCCCCACTGCAGGCATCAACAGGTATTCTCCAACAAGTGGGTCCCCTAAATGAGCACTAGGCCAGGGGAATGTCTATGAATATATTGCATTATGACTCCTCTCACAGCACAGTCTGCTGACATTCCACAAGAGGACTGTCAGCGAGTCAAAGCCTTGTGTTTTCATCTGTGGCGCTTTCTGTGCAGGAGCTGTGGCCTATTCCTTGTGTACCTGGGTGTCTCTCATAATTCAGTGCAAGATATAGCTACCACTGACCATGTTATGAATGATGTAATATGTGACATCATCAGCAGTGGATTGCGGGTGCGCAATATATAGTTAGTGCAACTAACTATATATGCGAATTTCAATGGTTTTGTGTGAGTAAAATAAGGTTTTTTAAATGCTAATCCCTAACTATATATGGTCTATAACCTATGGTTTTTTCAGTGAATTTCAATGGTTTTTTAATAGCAAATATCAAAAGCTGTAAAATGTATTATTCTTTTAAATGAAAAATATATTTTATATGTTTTTAATATAATGTTTTTATGCATCTGCCAAACCCTGACCTCTTAATAGTGCACTGTGGTGGAAATGATTTGGGCACTATGACTGGGGTTGGTCTGGAAATGCTTTTAAAGGACACCTTTCATCAATTGATGACACTTTTTCCCCAAACTTCCTTGGTATATTCCAATATATGCCAAAGAGAGAAATGGAACTGGTCCAACCAATTTTGTCCACAATTTGAGAAATCATGGAAACATGGAATAAATCTGTTTCTGCTTACATGAGAGACTATGGAATGGGTTCAATAATCAACAATAGCTTGCGTTTCAACATGCAAGACATCTACAGAGGAGATGGTGTGCACTTGTCAGATGAGGGGAATAGAATATTCCTCCTGAATTTAAGACTGTGCATTGTAACCTACTTGAAGGTACCTAAATCAGCCACAGAACCCAATAGCTCTTTTCAGAGCTACCCTACCTCTGATCATTCTAAACGTTTATCTTTTTCTAAGTTTTTTCACTATTTTTCACCAAAGTACGCTCCCCGATACGCTTACCGGTGCGCGTACCGGGCGCTCTCCACGCGTTATTTTTTTTTTGCCTATTTGAGCGTCCTAAGCCCCCCTCAGAAAACCTAAAGGGTCAGGAAGTGTCTACCGTGCCCCCTTCAACCCATTCCGAACATTGTTTGCCCTCCATCTTGTGTCTCAATTCTACCGAAACACAAAATGGAGGACTCCCGTAATGCTGCCGGTACGCGTACCGGTGCGCGAACCGGTAAGCGCTCGATAAAAAAAGGTGGGAAAGTAATTTACAGAAAAACCACTTGAGACACTTTCATCAAATATAGAATAGGCCCTACTACATAGCAGTCCCTACCATTTACCCAAATTTGATGGAATTCCATTGAGACATTTATGCTGTAGGCCTGCCTAAATATCCTGAGGTAAATTACATGACAAAAACACATATGAAGTGTTAGAATTGACAACCAATTAAAATGTTACTTTCATTTTCTACTATTATATCATGACATTTGATTGGTTATGTACCTGAATATATATAAAGAAAGAGAGAGAAACACAGCCATTTTGACTACTACTTCCTGAAGTACATTTGAAGAGCATTATCACTGACAACTTAAACTTCTTTTTCAAAGGTAAGAAGTTTTTTTAAAAATTTGAAAGGAGAACTATGTTATGGTAATTTGTGAAAATGTTTTCAGATAGTTATATACTGTCCCTCTGTAGGAGTTAGAGATTGAGATAGGCTTCTCTGTTATAATTATGGACTGAGTTAGGCTTCTATGGTATAATTATGAATTTACTTAGTCTTCATCACAGACACTTTTTAATAGTTCTACTTCCTGCCTATATTGTATGTTTATTGATTGTTCTTTTGGTTGTTTTTTTAAATGTTTTTATTTAAGTAGCAACATGTAGGTACCAATGCAGAGTCTAAAAATTAATAAACACCATCTCCTTTGTAGATATCTTGCATGTTGTTTCAGAAGTTATTGTCCAACAGGTACCTCCAGTAAGCGCCACGGGGCTGCGTTGCAGAGTTTTGTAAAAAGGGGGCATGCCCTCTGAACACCTCTCATCAACGCAGCTCCCTGGCGCATACTGGAGGTACCTGGTGGGCTGGTTGGCTCACAGGGGACCTCAGGATTGAAGAGGAATTACTTCCCCAACCTAAAACTCGCCACAGGGCGTGTTTGCACACATGTCACTTCAGGCCCCACCCCCTTCCTTCACTATTGAGCAAAATATTCCTCTAAAGTCAGCCGAACTACGAAATCAGATTTAATCACCTGTTATCAAAAGAGAGACGTCAGTGCTGCATCTTTGAACTCAGTACAGACCCTGAAAAGTAAATCTAAGCGTACTTTCCAGTAACTTGTATTTCCTTCCATAGGAATCTATTGTGTGGTTTTCACCAGAAAAGTTTCGAAGTGTTTATTTTTGAAACGTACAAATATTCCTCTAAAATCAGCCGATCTACGAATTCCAATTTACTCACCTGTTATCAGGAAAGACCTCAGTGCTGCATCTTTCAGCCCACTACTGATCCTAAAAAGTAATTCTAACTATACTTACAGTAACTTGAATTTCCTTCCATAGGCTAACATTACCTGGTTTAACTTGAACATTCTTCTAAGTGTGGAGTTTTGGAACTTTAAAAAATTCCTCTGAAATCAGTCGAACTACGAATTCCGATTTACTCACCTGTTATCAGGAGAGACCTCAGTGCTGCATGTTTCAGCTCACTACTGTTCCTGAACAATAATTTTAACCGTACTTACCAGTAACTTGAATTTCCTATATTGCAATTTCAATATTTTTAAAAACATTTTCTTTTCAATTTATATTAAAAATATGTAATGTAATTTAAAAAATAAAATATCTAAAAATAAATACTTTAAAACAATATAGTAAATCAGTATAGAAAAATATAACAATTAATACATTTAAAAATTATCATATATGAAACCTTTGAAATTCACTAAAAAAAACATAGGTTTCAGCCACGTTATAGTTAGGAATTAGCATTTTAAAAAACCTTAGAAATACACTGAAAAGTATTAAGTATGTTCTGGGGCAAGATGGCGACTGAGTAACAACGCCGCGAAGGGTCTCCCCTGCACTCACCTGTATCTCGCTACTGTAAGCTGGTCTGGTAGCTGGGAGAATGGGACAAAGTGCGGATTGCGAGCACGGTATAATCCCCCGCTGAAAAGGAATCTCAGATGCTGCGGTAAAAGTACAAGCAATGCGGCTGAAATTCAAACGGAGAAACTGTCGGGCTGTATCCTGTCAGTGGATACTTACGTGTTACTTCGACCGCGAGGACGCACAGACCGCTCTGCGCTCGTGGATGAAATCAGTCCTGCGCTGTCTTCTCCAGACATGGCAGACCGGCACAGGCGTTCTTGAGTGCCTGCAGCATCTTGCCGTGTATCTCTCAAAGGAATTTCAGCTGGCTCAAGCTCGCCCGAGTGGTGGAGTGTGGGCTGGAGCAGCAGTACCGGGTCACTATTGCAGTGCTAATAATAGCAAGCAAGTAAGGATGACGGGCAAGAGCGCAAGGACTGTAAAAAGGAAAACTGTGTCTTCTGCTCCTGATGGCTCTTTGCAACAAGGCGCGCTCTCTGCTACAAATAAAAAAAAACGGAGGTCATGAGCGCTAAAGGTATGAGCAACAAACGGATAAGGCAGCTCCCACAGCTAAGGGTACGCAAGAGAAAGACATACTAAATGTATCGCAGGCAACAAATATGGGGGGGGAAAAAAACAATCACACGAGGTGCAAAAGAGTTAATCCCCTCACAACAACCTCTGATAACTAACAGTTTCACAGGTGCAAAGGGGAGTGAAAGCAATAATTCTACCTCGAATGCCTGCAGTCAAGGGGCGACTAACATGGCAGGGCTTATGAACCTACCCTTTTCTCCCATAGTGGACAGCAACATGCAAGATCTGGTTGTGGCTACGGAAGCTTTGACCTTGGCAGATGATACACGTGAGCAGGCATACAATGTCCAAAAAAACACCTTCGCCGCTGCGAGTGGGAAAAATCCTCTGCAAGCCACGACCCCCCCTCTTGCCCAACCGTCTGTAGAATGGGATGGTGCACAAGAGGGTGATAATCCCAAGGCACCAGATAACCAAGACAAGTTCTACTCTTTAACCGAAGAGAAGAATCAGATATGTCAGACATTAGCATATCACTGTCAAGTGGAGAGGAAGGGAAGAGGTGGTATAGTAGTCACGACTCGGATGCACATAGAGATAAGCCAAGCACCAAAAAATGCATTAAAAAGAAATCCGACAGAGGTCAACCTCACAAAGAACGCGATATGTCAGAGAAAGAGTGTATTGTGAAACTAAAATGGGATTATAACAACACCTATCTTAACTTACTTGAGGATAATGCTTCAGTCGCTGTCCGGGTAAAAGGGGGCTACACCTCAGCAAGTGGGCCAACTCTGGCGGATATCTTACAAACTATTAAAGGATTTCAAGAGGAAGTAAAGATCTAGACTAGCCGCAGAAAAGCTGCAAGGGGCAGTCAGGAAAGTTGGAATAACCTGCTCAGACATTGCGGATCGAATGGTATCGGTGGAAGGGAGTCAGAACAACTAGAAAAGGATGTTGTTAAACTCCAGGTGCAGCAAGAGGAACACAAGGGAACGGTAAAAGACTTAATGTGGAAGATGGAAGAACAAGAAAAGCGGCAGAGACTCAATAACCTCCGCTTTCTTGGGATACCAAATGGAGCGGAGAAAGACGATCCCAGGAAATTCATGATCACCTTACTTAAGGGGGCTCTTCCAGAACTTCAGACTTGGGACTTAGATAGAGAAATCCAGCAAGCCCACAGATTCCCTCTGTGTTCAGGGAAACGCGCAACTACATCTCAGCACCCTCGGGCAATGCTAGTATTTTTTGGAAATGATTTACTCTGCCAAATTCTTTTTGATCTTGAAAGACCCACTAATAAGCGAACCTTTGAGGGGGTATCTTTTTTCACCACGCCTGATTTCGCACACGCCACGGTGGAGTGCACATGGTGACTCCGGCAACTGTTTGAGCCATTTCAAAAATTGGGCGCGGAGGTCTATTTACAAAATCCTGCTAGGCTCAAAGTGGTATTCAAAGGGGCCATACGCAGCTTTATTTCAGAAATCCAAGCACAAAATTAGCTGGTGGAATTGTCTAGTCATAAATGCGATTGTCAAATGTTTAGCAATTGGTTAGCAATTGGTTATCCTGTGAATTGTGGAATGGGTCTGAGGCAACCGGGGGAGTCTTGAATGAATTCCGCTATTAGAATGGTGGCTCAAATGAAAGTCTCCTTTACTAATATATATATTTTTTTGTTGCAAAAATATAGGTACTTTACAGGATGATGAGGGTGGGGAGATTTCGCTACCAGAGATAGGACTGTGAGCTATAACAGACTTGATTTCTTTTTCTTTTTCTTGGGGAGATGGGGAGGCGGGGAGCCCAGCGGGCTTGCGGGGCTCTGTACATCGGATGCCAAACTCCTGGCTCGGCCAGTTAACCTCAAAGGGTGGAGGGGGGTGGCACGGGGTTGGGGGGTAGGTCAGACAGAGTGTTTCAGAATTTCAGAGTAGGTTGCAGACAAGTCTGGTTGAGTGACAATGCTGGGGCTCTACAGGTGCCAGATGAGGAGTATGAATATGAGTATGGCTCAAAGAGAAAACTGAAATGGGCTGGCTAAAGTTTTTATCTATGAATATATGCGGCTTAAACGATAGTAGGGAAAGGAAAATGGTTGCTACAGGACTACAGACCTGGGAAAGGAATGTAGTATGCTTACAAAAAACACATGTGGAGGGGCCCCAAATGCACCTTTTAAAATCCCTTGGGTATAGGCTGATCTGTGCTTCCACGCAAGGTGCAAAAGTCCGTTGGGTTGCTATTCTTGCCAAGGGAAGTGGGCTTATTTTCAATCGCTCTAAAGCAGACAAATATGTCCGGTGGGCAATCACTGAATGCCAGTATGGAAAGGGACAAAAATTAACGCTCTGTACTATTTATGGCTGCAACAGCGATGACCCAGCAGTATTGGAGGTGGTCTCAAATGAACTTGCGCATTAGCCTCTGCCCCTTATGGTCTGCGGAGATTTCAATATTAATCTTCTGGTTAATTGGTCTTTAAATGATAACTGGCAATATACCGGTCGTAAGCCCAAAGTATTTAGAGCATTGAGGGTCTTTTGTATTGTACAGGCGTTCGTGGATGGGTGGCAGACAAGTAACCCTAGCAATGCCGGCTTCTCATTTTTTTCTAATCCACATCTTACTCACGCAAGACTGGATTATGTTTTTTTGTCAAATGCAATCAAAACTGAATGTAAGATGGAAAAACTCCCGCAAATTCTTTCTGATCATAATCCATTAATTTGCTCTATAGAGATAGATGACGATAGAGGCACTCCTACCCCCTGGTCTTTTGAGAAATCCCTAATTTTAGACAATGATTACTGTAGTCCCATGAGGGAATGGATTCTGAATTTATTAGTAGACAATTTGGGGAGCACATCAGATGAGATTGTATGGGATGCACTGAAGGCAGGGATATGTGGGGAGACTCTACAATACTCCTTAAAAGCTAACAAACAGGCTAAGCTAGCTATGTACCAGTTGCAAGAAAACCTAAGGAATGCGGAGGATGGGTTGGTGAGAGAGACAATGGGGCATGCACCTGAAGGTAAGGAGAGGATAGAGCACCTGCAGAGTCAAGTGGCAGTTGACAAAGCTAAAATTACGAGTGTTTTTACCGATAAGGCTGTTAAAAAAATTCTCTCTCAAAAAGAAACAATTTATGAGGTGGGGGAGCAGATTGGACACCAACTGGCTGTGCGTACAAGGCAACAGGCCAATCGAATTTGATTCAGGAAATTCTTGAGCCCCGCGGAAATCACCTATCCAACCCAGAACAGATAAGACAAGCTTTCTGGCAGTTTTATCAAGCCTTATACACCGGAACCGAGGGGGAAAACCCGGCCAACTGTGAGGAATATTTAGAGAGTGTTACCTTAGAAAACTTTGAGGATATAGGTGTGAACTCTCTAGAGGAACCCCCAACATTAGATGACCTAGCGTATATTATTAAAGAATTACCAAAAGGGAAAGCTAAAGGGTTGGATTGCATCCCATCTGAGTTTTATGCTGTTTTTTAAAATCAAATTAAAGTCACCCTATTCAATCTTTTTCTTCACATTTTTGAAGGGGGGGCACCACCAAAGTCATGGTCTAGGGCAAAAATAGTTATCTTTCCTAAAAAAGGGAAACCCCCAGAACAACTAGGCTAATATCAACCCATCATCCTTATTCATTTGGATACTAAAATATATTCCAAATTGTTGGCAAATAAACTCGCACCTATTCTGCATAAAGTGGTGGTTCAGAGCCAACATGGTTTCATTCCTGGCAGATCAACTGTCAACCACATTCAACGGGTGATTTCCTTGTTTGACTCCACGGAGTCTTCAGGAGACCCTAAAGCATTGGTACTGCTTGACGCTGAGAAAGCATTCAATAGGGTCTCCCGGCCTTTCCTGTGGGCTACCATGACTAGACTAGGTATACGGGAAGGATATATTCAGGCAATCCAAAAACTATATGTGAACCCAAGCGCGGTAGTTATGGTGAATGGTGGAAGACGGCAGGGCTTCCCTTGCTCGCCACTGCTTTTCGCCATATATAAATAGACCCTTTCATCCGTAAACTAGAGGGGAATAACATAATCAAACCCATCATTTCTCAAAAGTATATCACCAAAACACTTGCATATGCGGATGACATTGCAATTGTGACAGCTGAACCTAATGGAACTATCAGGACCATTGAAGATGAGGCGTACCAGTTTGGTTTGGTATCCGGTTACGCCCTTAATCAGGGTAAAACTCAGATTGTGCTGAACAAAAATAGCGCTATGGGGGATTCTCGCGTTACGGAACAACTACCTATCTGGGAGTCAACATTACTTTGGATCTGGATAATCTGGTGGATATAAATCTGAAACCCTTGCTGCCAACCATGCAAAAAGATCTTCAACGCTTAGCCAACTTGCACCTCTCTATCATCAGAAGAGTGACTGTTATAAAAATGATTTTTTTTCTAAAATGTTATATCTCTTTAGGACTATATGCCTAGAATTCCCACCCTCTTGGTTTAAAGCATTAGAACGCCTGTTTTCAAATTTTATCTGGACATACTCGCAACCTAGAAGGGCATCGAAACTTCTCACACTACAGAAAGATGGAGAAGGTCTAGCACTCCCTAATTTAAAAGCATACTATTGGGCGACAGTGTTACTATATAGCAGTGAGCTGTTGCAGAACACCAGAGGAACTGAGGGAGGGAGCCTCATACACCTTCTGTTTATCAATTACTTATAGGAAAAAAGAACAGAGGATACTTTTGGCAACACTTACATGATACCGCCGTCACTCTTTGCTTCACTATCACTAGTGCATAAAGCCCCTTGGGTTGCCTTCGCATTTTGTGCCTGCAATGCTGTTCCTACTGCCTTGTATAAAATGTTTTTTTCAAAATATGATGCTATATGCACTTTCTAAAAACTGAAATTCATATCTCTCGCCCTTTTTCCTGTGTTCTCATAATGTCTTGGTAAGTCTAGAGAAAATCCCTGGAATAGTATTAGAGATTACAGCGAATGAGGGACAGATGTACTTTCTATGTCCACAGGACCCGTAGGTCTATTGTGAAGGGACACACCAAATATCAAAGTATTTTGTTTACAATCTTTTATTAAAAATGAAAGTCTAATATTAAAATTTCAGAAAGAAATCAATCAATTCTTCAGAAAACATACAATCCATTTAAGAAAAATACAATGTCAACAAAGTAGATTACATTTCATACTAACATTTTTTGTTAAAAAAACACACATACATAACATATTCTGGATTTAAAAAGAAGAGCATATAGGTATCTAGACATGAACCATATACATTACAATACAGAAATAGCAATAACACAGAATATACAGAAAAAAAGAACAACAGCCCCACTAGTAACACTAGCTCGAATATTGTGTCAACTGATGTATGGGATCCAATAGCCTTACTAGATTTGCAAAGTTATACCACAATTGTTAGATTTTGTGTACAGTTGGTATCTTCTAGGCTTTCTTGGATTTTCATTTTTTTCTGGGCATCGACGCGTTTCGGTGTTAGTACCCGTGATACGGTTACACCTTCCTCAGGACAATTAGTATTGGGGTCCAAAGTTTCATAGAGTAAAAGTTTTTTCTTTCTGTGTATTAAAGAGATATCTATCATTATTGTTCACCTGGAGATTTTACATATTTTTTACGATGATAGCATTTGCATCTACATTTCCGTACTGACACGCATTTACTCTTTACATGTCAC